>NW_024884270.1:0-18471 GCF_019232065.1 Centrocercus urophasianus
GGGGCCTCTAGTGCCGCCGCGCGGCTCCGGGCCCGGGCGGGGAAGGGAGTTGCCGGCGGGGAAGGGTGCCGGGAAATGTAGTTTTCCTACGGAGGAGCCCGCGGCCGCGCCCCACCGAAACGCGGCCTGACGGAGCGGTGAGGCGAAGGGGAGGGCGGGAGCCCGCCGCGCCTTCTTTCCCTCTTGGGAAATCGCCGGGCGAGGGCTGAGGCTGCCCGGCTCGGCCGCGGCTGTTACTGAAGAATCAGAGAGAGGAGTGAAGTGCACCGCAGCCCAGCGCACCTGGGCTCGGCAACTCGTCCTCGGCCCGTGCCCTGCAGCCCCCCCCGCAGCTCCGTTAAGCTCTCTTCCATTCCCAGCATTGCACGCTTTGGGAGCAGGTAATGCTTCACAGTGCAGTGTCATAGAAAAGGTGGAGAGCGAGACAGGTCAGAGCTATTAGCGAACTGTTCTTAACTGAGACCGCTCTAGCAGCAGGCTGTTTCACTGTCATCTGTGCTTTAACTGAACATTAAACTCACCAGAAGTAGTAATGAGGGGATGTTTAGACCTGACATTTGTGATTTTGTGTTGCATATCATTTTATTTATTTGTGAATAATATAAGGAGGAACTATTTCCCTTCATCAGTTGTACACCAGACAATACATGAGGTGCCAGCTAGCATTGTAGAGACAGTCTAAATGCCTCTATTAACGTGATTGATCTGAAGGAGCCTTTTTGAGGGCAGGGATCCACTACTTTTGTAGCAGGTGGATGTTGTCCAGCTGCTTGCCTGTCACAACTTTGAGCAACCTTCAGCAGGTACTGAACCTATTGGCAGTGCCACCACAAAGCCTCTGTAGCAATCCTCCTGAAAGTGAAATGCAGCAAGGTCCCAGACTGGAACAAGTCAGGATTTGTGCAAAATGCAACAGTCACAGAAACAAAGGAAAGGATCTGCTTACCTTTAAAAGGCCTCAAGGTGTTCAGGGATCTCCAGCAAGATACCCTTGCTCTCACTGCCAACACTTAAATGAGGTCTGGGAAGGGGTGGATCCTGGTTTCACCCCTTCCCGTCACTCAGATGCATTGCATGCACCTGAACTCTGGATTGGCCCTGCCTTCTCACCAGGTGCTCAATCACTGCTTCAAGATTTTACTTAACATTTCCACTACACCTCTAAAACATAGAGTTTGCATGCTTCTGAGTGTATGAAAAGTGCATGCTAACTGGAATTTGATTTTGTTCTAGACTTTTTAGGATTTGCATACAAATGTAATGTTATGTAACATGATGATAGATTTGTAACCACCAGGACTTTGGAATGTTTCTTGTGCAATGCAGGCTGCAATTACCTTGAGAACAATTGTTTTTAACTCATAAAATGGAAATACATCTGATCATAACCCAGTTTTGAAAGGCAAAGCAATGTAAAGAATCACAGAATCATAAAGATTGGAAAAGACAATTAAGATCATCTAGCCCAACCACCAACCCGTCCTCACTATGTCCACACATCATGTCCCTCAGTGCCACATCCATGCAGTTCTTGAATGCCTCCAGGGACAGTGACTGTACCCCCTCCCCGCCCAGCCTGTGCCAATGCCTCACAACTTTTTCTGAGTTGCTGTTTTTACTGATATCCAACCTGACAGCAGACTATTGCAGAAACCTACCTGTGTCATCAGCCAGGGGAGGAAAGTCGGGGCTTTTTCCACACTTCATGTAACTATAGTACATTTTACAGCTGCAGGTGGGGCAAGGCCTGCTAGTTTCGCGGAGCTTTTGGCTTTACGTTCCTACTCTTCCATGCCACAAAGGCTTTGCTGCCAGTTACATATCCGTTACTACTTACAGAGGTCCCTCTTGGCTCATGCAGCACCTCATTCTCGTTTGCCAAACAGACCCCATGCAGGTTCAAATGGTTTAAATTAATGCAGTGGAGGCATTTAGAGACCTACGGGCACTTTGTTTAATCATGATGGTGCATTACAAGCAGCTGTCTATGAGACAGCTGTCCAAGAGAAGCTCTTATTGCACTTTGAAATGATACGCACAAAGCAGTCTAAGGTGACAGCTCAGGGAGGATCTTCACAAATACTACTGAAGTTCTGAAAACTTAATTCGAGAACAGACTTCAGGCAGTGATTGCAGCCTTAGCACCCGATTTTGTTGAACAGTGTGGTGCAATGCAGTATTAGATTAGATAGCAATTTAGATACAGATTGCCCTGGCACTTTGTGTTTTAAGGACTTTTATGGCCGTAGGTGTGTAGTGCACCTCAGGGACCTATATTACCAGAAATTCTCCAGCACTGCCTTTGGATGTGAAGGGTGAAGAGGACAGAAAAGGAGTGCTTTTTGGCCATACAGAAAACGTGTGTGCCTAAAAGTACATACGTGGTAAATACTGACAGTCCTTGATGCTCTCCTGCAGACAGTAATATAAAATGAAATATTATCTCATGAACAGATAAACTTGTAACTTCTGTCTGCTGCAGCATTAGTGACTACGTGTGTTGAACTGAAGCTTTCTGAGTGCCCTTTGAAGAAATCCATAGTTCTCATTCACTTGGCATGCAGTCAACACAGCTGCAATTGCCAGGCAGTCTCAGATATGATACCAAAATACTGGGTACTGAGGTGGCTGAGAAGCAGAGGAGACAGACAACATTGGCAACAGCAAGTTGATCACGATTCATACCTGTAATAAATGCACAAAATTATGAAATCACTCAGAAATAAAGCCAGCAGGTGTCAGCACTGGTCTGCACATGTGGAAAACAAATCTATCCCTGCTTGGGAAGCTGTTCTTTATTTTTGTTTTTAAACCTGTATAGCTGAATAGATGTGTACATGCAGTTGGGGATAATTTCACTTCATTAGCTCAGTTTACTGGAAAAGTAATATCTTGTTCAGATGAAAAAAATACTTAATGTAAACGATGACCAGTTCAGCAAGAGCTGGACTAAAGAAATAAAATATATTACAGTTTATGTTACAGTTCATCATTCAGACATAAACTTTGTATTTATAGGTCACTTTGTACTTTAGCTAAAGGAAAAAAAAAATTTTACGCTGATCAAAACTGAAGCATTTCTTCAAACATTCTAGAGCCGATTTTTCTTGGTGACTGATACAGGACCCTCTCCTCTCCCTTTCCAATCTCCAGCTTTATTTTAGCATTATGTTTTGGCACTGCTTCAGGAGCTGCTCCGTTTGGCCGCACAGCAAGGCAGTGATGAAAATCAAACACCAGTATCTGAAATATTGGTATCTTGATTATACTTGCATCAAATACATTACAAACATAACAGAGAGGTCACCACAGAAACATCTACATTCTATTTAGTTACACCAAATGTCAGCTGGGTTGATTCGTTAAAATATAGATAATGTCTTTTACTTACAGCTTCACAGTGATTCTGATGGTGGAAAAGAAAAACATAAGTAGTCTCTCACATCTGTTGTTTTGTTATTGTGACCAGGCTCACTGAATGAAATGGAATTACTCTGGGTAATAAATTGAAACCCATGGAACAAGAAGGAACTATTAACACAATTAAGGGCAGAGAACTTTTTTTTTTTTTTTAACCTTTTACAAATGCCGTACCACACACTTATTAGACTAAAAAAAGCATTTATTATAACAGATTTATAAATATTGTATGTCACTGTTAAATAGCTAACAAGGCTCACTTTAACACCAACGTTTAGTATAAAACAGATGTTACAAAGCAATCCTTTAGGGCATGCATTGATTGTAAAATAATCTCATAAGTCACTATCATTCCATTATGTATTCATCCACTGTTATTTTTATTCAAGAAGAGTGATGCATTAATATAAATAAGTTTAAATGCTCACTGTCTTCAAATAGATTCTGGGTATTGGCATACAGAACTGAGTCTAGTAAAAGAAAAAAAAAAAAACCACCAAAAAAAACAGAACACCACTTAGCACTATACTTACAAAGTGCTTCTGTGTATCAGACCTAATTTTCATCTTGAGAATGCTGAATGAAATCAAAAGGTGCAGATGACATTTCAGCTTCAACCATTACAATTTATGTAACGCAAATCTAAGTGGCAAGTGTTAATGTAGTTATGACAGTCTGTTTAAGTGCTAAGAAGTTAAAGCAAAGCAGATCTCAGACTATATTAATCAAAAATGCCAAGACATATCTAGCATCTGACTTCACCTAAACAGAACTCACAGTGCTTCAAATATGTTGACAAAATTTATCTTCCTAAATGAAGGCTGGGGACATCACTGAGAACTACAATCCCATTTTTCTAATGAAGTTAATAGGTTTGGGATTCCACCTTTGACTCTCTGTCAAGACTTGAATGACACTGCCAGCTTTAGTGAAATCTGGTCATTCTTACAATTTCAGCTTTTGTCATGGGGTTCATATCACCATGAAAAAACAGAAGACCATTGTTTTATTATTAGGTGAGCAATGTAACATTTCAGTTGCAGATATGGAATTTGGGGTTTAAACAATACGGGTTTTGCCTCCTACATTTTAAGTATGACATCCATTGTTTCCTCTGCAGTTATCCTGACAGTCTATATGAAAATATTTCCTTGATTCTTTAGTATCTTTTTTTCATCTTGTTTGGGAAAAAACAAAAACCCAAAACAATAATAATGTGAGACTAATTTTTTTCCACTGAAGAAGGCAATAAGTTAATATATTAAAAGAGCAAATGTGATCCTGTAACAGGCAACATCACCGTTTTCATATATATTCTTCTGTATCACTGTCCAAAAATACCAGCTAGGAGTAAGGGAACATGGAAGATTTTCTGTTTTGTTTTAGGTTTTCATTTGTTTGTTTTTATTTCCAAAATACAGTCTAACCTTGTGTTTTTAAGCCGTCTTATATAATTTTTTCACATCCCTTCAACACATTTAGTATGCCTAAATATTGATTCTGGGAAGAATATTTTTCATTCATCTGGTTGTGAAAAATCAATAATATTTTCGTTCCTTTGCATAGAATCTAGGTGACTTTTCCCCATATTTAGTCTTCTACTATTAGCAACTTACAAAATTGCAACTGAATGATTTAACAGAGAGCTCTGAGATTAAATTAGGTAACAGACTGCAATCACTTTGCCACGAGTAGGCATTGAAGCCATAAAAGATTTGCAGCTGCTTAGCACATTTGAAAAATCCAGTTCCTTCCTTAAAAATGTAAACATGAATTTTCATTAAGCAGCATTTAGAAACAACTCAGAAGATTACTGCTAACAGGCAATTCTATAATGACCAAGCCTATATAAATAATAGCACAGTACTTTTAAAGAATGTTTCTTAAAAGTGTCATATAAAAATTCCCCTTGTAAGGACACTTTTAAGTGGTCTCTAATGCACATCAGAACTGGTCTATACTGAGCAGTAGCTTTTATACAAACATGGTCTGTGAAGTCCTCCCCATGCTCCCACCTCACATCAATATGAGCAAGCATCCCTGCCTCTGTAACAAACATGGAAGCAAATTAGGAATGAAAGCTATTGAAATTACTTGGCAATTCAAGGGAAAAAAATCTGCCCTTTTCCTTATAGCAGTTCCTTTGCTATTGCCAATGCAATCACAGATTTTCAAAGTAACGTTTGTTCAGTCTGCTTTTTCACATCTACAAATTCCACAAGATGCATAAGCGCTCCAAAATTACACTGGTTTTACCTCACTACCTGTACCCAGATGGGAGAAATTAAATAACGGAATATAAATATACATAGTTTTATCAAAACTCACCATAAGATAAACTTCTGAGAGTTACCTTGGTGATTATTTTAATAACAGGTGTAGAAAAGGAAGGTTTATCTAGATCTTATTGTATCTGCAAAATAATCAGACACTCAGACATATGAACTTCACAGAATAGTTAGCAAAGGATAGAATAGTTGGCATATGGTAAATAAATAAATAAGCTTACACATTAATTTTTATACTCAGAAAATAGAGATTTTCTTTAGATTGCCAACAGGCTTACAGTTAGACCCCTGTCTGTGCTGGGCAAGCTGTGGAAGAACTATATTAGGCCCTTAACACAATGCTACAGAAACCTTGATAATGCAATTTCAATTAAGGGAAACAGACCATGGGCAAATAAAGCTGTTAAGATTTAGAACCTCCCCTCTTCTGAGACTCAAGCAGTCTGTGATAGAGCCAGTGAGCAGGTACACACAGCATCCAACTGCTACAGTCACACACAGGATCCTGGCCTTTCTTCATACACCTCTAAGGACAAGATCAAGCCTCCCACTCAAATCTTGGAGCTTTTTGGGAGCACACATCTCAAGGCATAAATTGGACTTTTTGCCCTTACAGCAGCTAGGACTGCAAAATAGTTAAATTCCTGTTCAAGTTAGATTCTGTTGCTTCTTTGTATATCAAGTAAAATTTCCATGTGATTTACATGCATTTTTGCCACATGTGAAGTCATGCAAAAATAGGAAGTACGACAAAACCATGAGCTCTTCTTCATCCTGCAGTCTTAATTACAAAGTCTACACTCATCTGTCCTGAAGAATTTGAGGTCGCCTGCACATCATCATACATTACCCACGCAGACTGTTCCACCTGCTCACCACATGCTGTGGCTCAGGGTTGAAATGGAAGGTGCCATTTCATGCAGGGTGGGCACATATGCATCTCTGTGAAGCACCAGAACGACTGTATTACTAAAATATGTTTCTACTTCTACTATAAATGTAAGGCTCTTCACCAGCTGCACTTTGTGTAAAATATTCGCATTTTCACAGTAGGCATCTCTGAAAAAGAGCGATGCTAAACTTTTTGTAATTTTGCCTGTGAAAGAAGTTTCCTTCTCCTAAAGCTGTTACTGAGTACTTTTCACTGGGAAACTGTTTGGAGAAAAAGTGTAAAAACAACATATCAGTGTGCAATGAATCGGTATGGCAGGGAGTCACAACGTTAATTTACACGCTAGTAAAATGAGCAGGTTTGTAAATGACCTCCAGTTCTGCCTCTGGAGTGCCAACAGCTAATGTTCCCAGAAGAAATCAAAGACCACAGGTCTATGCTCTAAAAGGAGGATAATTTACTTCTTTTTAGATGTCTGATGCAGTATAAGGACAGGAAAAGTAAGGGGAATAAAGACTAAAAAGAGTAACGCCTCTTTCCTCCCCCCTCGACTCACAACAGTAGAGAGAAGTGGACTATCATCTACAGTGCAGACTTCTAACTGTGACCTGGCTGTTCGGGAAAGCAGCTTTCAGTCCTCCTTGCCTAATAACTCCTCTTCACAGCTGGGCTAAGACCTCTCAGGATCATCAGATGTGAACACGGGGACAGGACATAGGCTAGTGACAAGGAGCACAATACTTTTCAAAGGAAGACATTAACACAGTCATAACACCATTTCACAGTAGTCACTGAGCACAAGGAGAGCTTTTCTTCTTGGTCCAGTCTTAGGATATGGCAACCCAATCAAGCTTCAAAGCTTCTACCCAGGCAGTTTGCTAATGCATGCATTGCTCCAGTTACTCTCTAATCTTTGCAGTGAAGACTGCATAAGTCAGTGCCAAAAAAAAACTTTCAGAACTTTTAACCGATTTGGGGAGTTCGATTAGGGTAGCTGCAAGTACTTATTTTCCTGCTACCCAAATATTGCAGTGCCCATCAATAAAGACAAGGGAGCCTCAGAGGGGTTTCAAAATATCTATTTAAAACATTATCTTCCAGAAACAGAATAATTCGCTTTATAACTGTAGATGAAAGCATCATCCCGTACCCAACGACATTCTAAAATCAGTTAAGCTTTTATTTGGGAAAAAATAAGTAGCATCTAGAAGTGTCTCAACTATCCATAAAGTTATTTGATTCCATTGAAGGAAAGCAAACTTTATAGAGGTCTTTATTCTCTGTTTCTTTCTCCTGTGCCTAAATTATGGTTAAATTAAATTTATGCCTAAATTATTTCAGGCCAAACTTGGTATTTGTAGTGGAGTACCTGTCACACACTACAGTCAAAACACAAGGTCCCTTTGTGATAGGCACCATCATAAAGAAGCTGACTGCTCCTTCAAATAGCTTATGAACTTTAAGTATACAAAGTTATAGATAAGACAGACTGCGTGAGCAGAAGGTGTTATGGTTAACGTAACAAGCTATGGTCAGAGCTGAATATGGTTCTGCATGGAAAGAATATATTCAAGATTGCTAATTAATGCCTTATGGTCCTTTCCTGTCTTGTCTTTCTAATTAATTATCTTTGTAATTAGCAACCAAATCAAATTTCCAAAGACCACTGTACTGTAAACCTTTCTAAAGCCTCTGCTTCTGTGTTACGTTACCCTGCAGCAAGTTATTCTCACTCTCAAAATTAAAGTGCTTTGGAAATGTGTTATTTAATAGCTGCTTATTGGTAGTCACCATAGAGAATCTAAAAATGATCCAATTTTCAATTGCTTTGAAGAGAGCTACTTTGTAGTAACTGTACAGCAGGGATCAATCCTACTTTTAAGCATTAGGAAAGAAAACATGAAAAACAAAATATTTGCCATGTTCACTTAAATGTTAATAATTATTAGTTATCATATTAAGCTAAGCACCAATGAATTAAAGCCTTTTCATTTCTCTCATAGCCTTTTTGTTCTCGTATTTACTCCCAACTACCCACATCCAAGTGCTTGTACCTTCTTTGTGTTCCTGAATTTGGAAAGCTCACAGTCCTGCTTTTCCTACAACTCCCAGACAAAGTGCCACAATACAACAAACTTTCTTCTCTGAAGAAAAAAAAAAAACAAAAAACAAAAAAAACCCCACCACTTATCCTACCTCCTGATTCTAATTTATCATCATTATTTTCAGTATTCAGTTCTCCTTAAACATTCTGCTGAACACTTAGAGAATGCACAGTTGCTTTTCTAATACCTGTGAAGCAGTATACAAAATCTTAGAACAGTTTACCAGGGAGTAATAATAGCTCAGCCATAAATGTAAATGCCAAATAATAGATTGCTTGGCTGCTTGTTGTGGACTTTTATTTCCTCCCAGTTAATCAGAAATGCTTAATTAGTGCTAATTAAGTATTTTGAAGCTCAAGGATCAAGGTCATTTAGAAGTGCATATCTCTGCTAATATTTCAAAAAGAGAAAAATACAACAACAAAAACACCAGACAATGCTTAAAAGTAACCTGGGGGGGGAAAGGAACTGTGTTTCTACCCTAATTTAGAACATGGGTACATCTGTGGCCTGAAGCAGTTTATGCTTTGCACTGGGCATTCCCATAAGTGGCTGTGCTTCAGCTCTGACCTCACTATTGCTTTAGAGCCTGAACTTTCAACCTTTACACAGCTCTGACTCCCTGCAGCGTGCTTTACAGCGCAAAGCAGCAATACCTGTGTTGTACATTTACCTTGGTATTAGTACTGCCATATTTAACATATGTCTCTGCCTAGGTTTAAGCAGGCTATCCCTAAGTGCAGCACTGTATTAAAGGAGCCCAAATGGGTTTCTATCACACTTCAGTATGCTTCAGTTATTAGATTAGCCTTTTAGTGGGTAATCAGGGAAATGCAGTAAATAAGGCCATAAACTAAAGTAGCCCTGAGCTACTTTGAGTAGCTGTAATTTCAGAAAAGGGGCTGTGGTATCTCAGCTCCCTAAACTGCCTATGCTTTAACACAGGAGAGAAGGAATTAGCCCTAATAACTTCCTCACTTCACCTGGCTGCTTACTATAAAACTCATTATCCAAGACTTCAGCTCTCTGTTTCTGCTAATCTTAGACCTCTGTTTTACAATCATGAACGTCCAAAGCTGACCTTCCTTATCAGGTGGCTTCCACTACATATTTTATCAGATAGTGAGTTGGCTGTTCAACTTGTGGAAGGTAATTTACACGAAAGAAGCTACTATATGCACCTTCAGAGTTCACTTCAATTTGCATTATTTTCACCCCTATTTAACCTTAGTCCAGCAATTTTAAACAAACATATCCTTAAAGACATCAATGCAAATGTTACATGTCTCTGAGAAATCTTTCTCTAAAAATGGTAATAAAGGATTTGTGATAGAGTTTGCTATTCCTTTTCAAGCCTGTTTCACATACTGGAAGAATTGCTTTCAAGAATGTAGAGCCTAAAAAAAAACTATTAACTTCATTCCATGAAGAATGATGCAAATCCAACAAAGCTTGTTACTTTTTTTGACACTATACAGGAATGAAAATACAAAGAATGTCTATCACATATTTTAGCAGATCCTACATTACAGAGTCCTTAAGTGCATCACATTAGAGAGAAATTTGGTGCAATAATGCAACTTGGGAAACAAATGAGCAGCTGTACCCAAACACACTCAAATGCTACACCTATACATGTCACGTGAATGACAGAAATTCTCTACACAAATTCAGTTTTCAGAATATTCTATGGCTCAAATATATTTTGACACTTTACAGTTTGATAATATTTAGCATTCATCTTTGTATAATTTATCGGTGATAAAAAAATTGAAGTGCATTTCCTCTTTAACCCATCTTTTCCACTGTAGCTACATTTCAGCAATGATTTGATGAAACAAAAGATACTGATCTTTTTATTAATTCCTATCTCTCCTTACAAATAATCTCAGTTATATTTCCATTTCTTTGTAAGCAAATATCTGCTGCCCATATTCACCTTTAACATGAACAGGATATACAAGAACACAACACAGAAAAACAGATTTCTTGGTACTACTGCACAACTATTTAAAAACATATTTACACATCAGCAACATTACTACTTTTAAATTAAAAAAAAATCTTCATTGATTGGGAGGATGTGCTATGGCTTGTTAGAAACTTCAGTGTTCTCTGTGGCTTACACTTGCTTTTCCTATGTATGGAGAATTCAAATGACTGCATTCTCCTTTCCCTTTGTTTACATAATGTAATATCTCACACAAGCAGATATCTCACACAAAACAAGCAGGTATTTCTTTCAAGAAGGTTGTTGAAACACTATTGTTATAAAGACATTGATCATTTCTTTCCATTAAAAAAATCCTGTTCATGCTTGATTATGCAAGGCTAGTTTTTGAAAGTATCAGAGCAAATAAACCTTGATCAATATTAATTAGAAAAAAACATCCTACTATCCATTATGGAAGGGGAGCTTTTTTACTGCAGTGTCAGCATCCTGATCCTAAGTTCAGAAACCACACTTGGACTTTCTCTGCACCAGAAGTACCAAACGGCATTATAATATTTTCCCAAATTTGCTTTCTAGAAGCGATCTGGAAGGCGTTTTTTGTTATTTGATAAGATGTGCATCACGAAACTCTCCTAACCACACATACAGACACACCTCCCAAACACACCTACACACACACACACACACACACACGCACTTATTTTACAAAAGTCTTCGTTAAGCAAGTAGTCACAACACTGAATATCGTCTCCTATTTGTTCATTCATTATTCTTACATGATTTGTCACCACTCAGCCACTCAAAAGATGGTGATTTCATTCTTCTGAGAAGCTAGCTATGTTCAAAAGCAGCTAGATGACAATGGTGGTGTGATATAAATTCCAATAGAAATATGCATCATCCATCATATATCCAACCATCCTGAGAAACTTTCACTGGCAAATTCTCGTTACTTTCCAGAGGTCAAGGGGTTCCCATCAATAAATAGAAGGTCAGTGCAACAATGAGGAGCAAACAGAATGGAGAAGAGAAGGTCTGATAGGCAGCTGATGGCATGAAAATATCTTCATACTTGTAAATACTGACCACACGCTCTGATACAGGTGGTGAGTCTATATCGTGACGAGTTATAGAACCTTTAATAGGCAAGGGCAGAAAGAAATAACATCAGCTGCATTTGATTTCTAAAGATTTATCAGACAAATAGGTAGAAAGACTTAATTTTCATACACAGAAGAGCATGCAACATTACAATGTCAGTGAGTAGTTCTTGCTCTGATTTCTGAAATTAAACTTCTGAATAAAACAAATGACATTCAAGTAAACAATAATCATCCTTCAAAGGAATTCAGAACTTCCAGTTATGATCTGTCCTAATTTAAGTTTAGCTTTGGAGAGCGGGAACAATAGCTGCATAACCAAGAAAATATGATATGTAGGACTCTGCTAGCTATCTCACCTTCCTGTTTCTATATTCTTAAGACTGATGCTGCCAAAATTTTAATTCATTCAATATATAAGTAAGAATAACGTCACTGAAAAACATTTATCTATTTTGATACCTAAGTTGTCAGTAGCACAGATATCAACTTACCCTGAATTGCTGGACCCCAGGCAAACAGATAGTACCAATTCAAGTGCAGATCTACAATGGTTTCCTCTCGGGGAACGTATACAGGACGCTTGAATCGACAAGTTACACGATTGTTTTCAAAAACCCCCTCTTCATCTCTAGCAGGATTTCTCTGGATTTCTTTAGCCCACTGACCAACGTTGTAAAAGTGCTGTATTCGGACTCTTCCGTTATCATCATGAACACAAGCCATGACATCATCTCCTCCCTACATGGTAAAAACATTTTTGCAGAAGGAAAACAAGTGTCACAAAGCATCTCCTCATTTATTTATACAACTTCAACTATTAGAAACAGTCAAGACTTGGGTCTCTCACTCCCTTCTTCTAAGTTACAAATACAGATATTCTTTTCCCTAGAAATGTTTCTTCATTCAGATTGAACAGCACGGACTAAATACTAACAATTACTTATTCTCTCTGCATTCAACCTAACATACACAACACATTTATAAGGCATAATATCACCCTGACATCACACAATGGACGAGTAGAAGGCTATTTTCTTTCATAATGTGTGATTTTCTGGGATCTTGCTTCAGTAAAATTGGTGGTCTTGATTCCTTTATGTGTGCAAAATCTACTGTATCAGAATTGCAGACAGAAAAGCAATATAACTTAATAAGTTAGAGAAGATTAATCTACTAAATCTGTATAACTATTATCATAAACTACAGCCTGTCTTTTCTAATCTCATGTTCAATAATGATAATATAACTTCTCATTTATCTTAAGAGAAAATGATCAGCAAACAGTAACAATACAGAATATTGTAGAATACAAGAAAAGATTAATCTACTTGTGCCCCTTCCCATCGTATAAACTACCAATCAAAGAAACAAGGGATAGAAAAAAGTGTGAGGCACTTGTTTGTGTTAGTCATTTACAGAAACATTATAACAGTTGTTAGAATAGTTTATTTGAGGTAACTCAAAGTTGCAGAGCACTGCATCACTCAGGTATTAATTTTAGGAGCACTGTCTTGTAGATGCCTTGCTGTCATGAACCATTAAAACACTGCAAGTTTGATGCATGCACTACTAGGTATCACTGCTATGTTAGACATAGGTCCTACTCTTCCAATACAAGTCCTTCTGATAGGTCACACTGATGCCACAAGCAGTGCTCACTAGCGTGACCATCTGTCAGTTTGCTGTTATGGGGAAAGGAATGAAAAAGGGCACAGTGCATCTCTTAGGACTATGCCTATGAAGGCCTTTCTGTCCCTAGTATTATTGCAGGCTAACTTTCCAGCTTTGGTCTTGAGCCTATCATTGCTTTCAAAGTTTTTTTTTCAAAGTTTAATTTTTTCTTTGCCTCTGAGTACCAATCTCTCATTTTTAAGTACAAAGAGGCAAAACAAACAAGCAAACAAAATAACCAACAAAAAAACTGTTTCCACATTCAGAAAAAAAATTAATTCTGCACCTCATTTAACAAAATGACATTACAAAATCCTAAGCAGGCACAAAAGCTTATGAGTGGAAAACTGTAATGTTATCTGAGACAAAGAAATAGGTCACAGGAGTTAAAAAAATCTGACAACCCAAAAACACTATTTTTCCCTTGAACTTTTTTGGCTATCCAGGCTACAATGTTTTCATCAGGGCCTCCACGGTACAGCCCCTTTCTCACAGCAAAGCTTTTGTGATGTAAAGTCATTTTATCATTAAAGTATCCCAGATTCCACAACGTCTTCAAGCGAAGACAAGGGATGAGGTCAGCAGGGGAACAAGAGAGAAAGGCAAACACCAGCTGTTTTAGTCCAGCTGACCGGTAGTTCTCATATCAAATTTATAATGAAAATCTTTCAGCTTCCATTCTTATTACTGGAAGCTGTGACTTTACATGCAGTTTGGTCCATCCACCTGGGCTGAAAGGTAACGTATGCTTTAAAGCATAGCTAGTGTGTCCCAGGGACTATCATACTGTACAGACCTTCCAGCCACCAAGCACAAGCACAACTCTGTCTGCTCAGGCAAGCTCATGGGCTACAGCACACATCCTCATGGTTGGGAACTGTGCTTATGCCACCTGCCCTGCAGAAAGTCATGTTTCTGACTGAGGGCTATCGTGCAGGCAGGCTGAGTAGTTTATCTGCGCTCCTGAATAAAATGGGAGGGAGGAACTCAGAGAATATGATGGGGTCAGGGGTGGGAACACAAATGGGGCTGCATTGGATGAACTGCACTCACAGGCTGAATGGACCTGAAGTCATGGGACAGGTTGGACTGAGTGGGCTTGCAAGGGAGCACGGGGAGGGGAAGTGATAGTGCACTGCAGAGGATGGTTGAGAGGTGTGGCAGAGAGTCTGGCAAGATCACATTGAGAAGGTTTAACTGCACTTGAAAGCAGTTATTTCTCCAAAGTCTGACTAACCATTGAAATTCAATGTCTTTGCTTTGAGTGGTAGTACAGGTACACAGGTACAGGTAGTAAAGGAGTTACAAACTACTAACATAATCTCTAATAGCTTAGGGCCAAGTATTTAAAGTTACTGACCTGCTTTGAAAATCCTATTGACTACTTGTACTTTCCAGCATCCAAACTCCTCCTGGTATTTGGCTGTAAAACCATACCTCACAACACTCTTTATGATACAAAAGATTGCTCTCTCCATTGTGTTTATTTGCAGCATCATACTCAAGACATAGTTACCGATGAGAGAAAGGCACTGCCCTCATATTTTCTTTCTGATTCTCATTTTGGTCTGATAAAATGTTGCTAAGTTAGTGTGAGTCTTCCCATTGCCTCTCCCAGCTCTACAGCAGGATTTCCACGTTTTATACTTTTTCTGACTACTGCTTACCACTGAATAAGAAAGTACTCTCCTCTAACTAGCATTATAGAACACAGACTCAGTATTCTTCATGTACTCAGGAATATCTCTGCATGTGAAGACCAGTGTTATAAACTACATTTTAATCCTAAGCGTGTTACAAGGATCACAAAAAAAAAAACATTTGCAGAAGTTGTCTATTGCTCAGGTTTTTTTTTATGTCCAAACAGTATATGTGCCTCTTTGCCCAGCGAAACACAACGACAAATAAGGCTCTTCACTGAACAACCATGTAGATGAATGACCATAAAACAAAACTCAGTAAAATCCAGGAGAGATAGAAGAAGAAATCCTAACAGGATTGCTTTCTAGAGTATGTATCTGGGGGAGCAGTAGACATTTTGTCACATATTTGTGGCTTTCCTGGAATAAAACACAGAGATGAAAGAAACAACAGGATTCCCAGAGTTTTTAAATGAAAGCCATATTTGTATCAGCAAAAGACAGATGATTTACTTAAGAATGGAACTATGTGATATTTAGTTCCTGATGTGCCTTTTGTCCAAGTAACACCAACATGAAAAACTCAACAGGATATTATAATAAAAAGACAAAAAGCTAATAATATTCAAACAGTCAAAGATAAACCAAAACACTGTTGTACTATTTAGCAAAGAAGGGAAAGGACATGCTACTAAGGATGAGGCAGTTCTGAGGAGACAGCAGACCTAGCTTCTGCTCCCCGGTGACTACTGGGTACTTTGCTTTCAGCAAGTCAGTTTTTACATACGTGCTCTGCTTCTGACAGATAAAACATAAAGTATTGATATTCTGGCATGCAGAAGTGTTCACATATCAACGTGAAGAACTTTAAGAACCTTACCATTTTCTTGTCTGAGGAAAATCCCACTGCGACCCAGCCATCGGTATCAGCACTCAACTCAAATTCAACATCAGCTCCTATTCTACGATAACTTAGGAAGTAGTCACAGGTCTCTGCATTACAGCCAGGTTTGCCGTACCTAAATGGAAATGGAAAAACATGCAAACTTTGCCTTTCAATTTCTTGCTGTAGATATTATGTTTCTACAAGAAACACTAAAAGAATGTACTTTGGTAGAGTGGTGGTAAAGCACAAATCACACTAAACTAAAGTAGTACTGTTAATTGCTTGCAAATATTACCTTTTTGGAATAAGAACATATTATGTTTAATCGTAATGACAAGCAATTACATACGCACAGTGTTACTGTGTTGAAATGCCGAGTCCCTGTTCTGTAAGTTAGCGCTTCAAGAAAATGCAAAGATCATAAATTAATCTAGTCCACAACTCTGATGTCCTTAAATAATCTCATTTACTTAAACAAAACAGTCCTACACTATAGAGTAGGTTCCCAAATAAGAAAAAAATATTCAAATGAATACGGAACATTGATCAAACTCTTGAATGCAATCAGTCAACATTTGCAAATGTAAAGGTACCTGCATTTTTATCAAAGACTGACCTGAAGCATCCCTTCGTTTTTCCACAGTCATCCACTCTGATTTTTGCAAATGGATCCACAGGAGGTGCAGTAGGGAAAGGGTAACCTGTAGAATGAGAATAAAGCATAACCAAAAAGATACAAGGAGAAAAAAGAAGTAACACTGAAGAGAAAGAGTTCCAATAGTGTTTACTTTGACTGGTGATAACTGAGCTGTACTGATGAGGGACTACCTTGTCACAGACACAGGCCCTCTATCAGTAGGTCCAGGATTGAGATACTAAAATAACATAGAGAAATGAAAACATTTCCTCAGGTTTGCAACATTCTCCAGGTGGGGGAGAACAGCGCTGGAGCACAACTTTGCTACAATGAGAGCAGGAAGCCTTCCACTGACCATGTAAGCTTTGGCAGCACGAACATGGAGCAGAGCATTCAGCTAAGGCTTGGGGCTCTCCATTCGGCTGGCTCTTCGTGCATGCTTGGATCCCTCGGAATATCTGAAAGGGAGAGAATTCTGACTTCTCAGCTTTAGGAATGGATACTGAAGGGATACTTTCTCCTTTAAGAAGTACAGAAAACATGCATTGAGTGTGGAAGGGAAGAGTATCAAAACAGGCAATGCCTGCAGCAATGACCTACAATCACTTGTGAGGTAAGGCACAGAGGAGACAGATAAGGAAGGATCTATGACTCCAGGCAATAGCTTATCTGCTCTACTGTAATACACTGAAGACATGACATGAACATCTGCAAGCAGACCTTTCCTCTCATCGAATCACAGAATCATTAAGGTTGGAAAGAACTTCTAGGATTATCAAGTCCATCCCCACCATGCCCACTATGTCCCTCAGTGCCACATCTATATATTTCTCAAATACCTCCAGGGACTTCACCACATCCCTGGGCAGCCTGTGCCACTGCTTCTACACTCTTTCTGAGAAGAAATCTTTCTTAATATTCAACCTGAATCTCCCCTGGCGCAACTTGAGGCCACCACTTCTCATCTTTTTACATAGATTTTACAAATAGCCACCTTCAGTTTTGGTTCATCTAACCTGCAAGTGGGAAGGTTCTGTGTTCTTTTCATCATGTCAACAATGCACACCATAGGTTTTACTGTGAAAAACTTTCAATATTAAATATATGTTTTTCTCTGCAGATTGGTTTTGGATTGCAGAGGTTCAGTTTCGTTCTATGAACATTGGTATTTTAATGTGATTTTAGTCTGCCAACTTAAAAACAAAGCATTAAGTTGTGAAGCCAGAAAGTGCTCTGAAAGTTGCAGGCTGCAGCATCTCCAAACAAACAGGAGCATGTGCCCTGCCCCCCAGGCACTGGGCTCCAGGAGCCCTGATTCACCTTCTAGGTGAATCTGATAGTGCTAAAGGAGAGAGGAAATAGGCCACAACCCGCAAATTATAGCTTCCATTGGCCACACCATGAGCTAGGTAAAGCAGTCAGCTGGTTTAAGCATACAAAGCTAGCAACATTTCACAGCAGTTCATAGTGGAGCATCAGCACGAGACTGACTGTAGTACATCCCACCTTCTCACTGCTTCATTTTTTCCCACTTTATCCAAAATCTGTTTCGAAAAAGAAAAACGCGGCCGAATTTCTTGCCAGTCACGCCATCACACGGCTTTTTAACAATCCGATAAACCCCTCCATCACTCTTCCGTGCCGTCTCCCACACGACCGAGCGGCCGAGCATCGCACGCCGGCCGCCGCCTCCCACTGCCCTCGGCCGGGCCCTGAGCCCGTGCCCCGCCGCCCTTCGCTGCCTATGGGCCCGCAGACCCGAGGCGGGGAGTCCGCCGAGCCCGGTGCGGCGCGCGGCAGCCCGCGCGGCGGTGGCTGCGGGCAGAAGATGGCGGCAGGCGCTGGCCTTCGTCCTGAACGCCGCCGCCGCCGCCG
>NW_024884271.1:0-64708 GCF_019232065.1 Centrocercus urophasianus
CTAAATCGCCTTCAGCACCGGGCGGCGGCGGACAGCTCCCGGGGCCCGCGCCCGCCCCCGCCCCGCCCGCAGCCAGGTCAGAGCGCGGGGCCCGGCGGCGCGGGGCGGCGGGGAGCGGCACGAGGGGTGTGCGTGCAGCCTTACGGTGTGCGTGCAGCGGTACGGGGTGTGTGTGCGGCGGTATGGTGTGTGTGTGCGGCGGTACAGTGTGTGTGCAGCATCACGGGTGTGTGTGCAGCCTTACGGGTGTGTGTGCATCTGTACGGGTGTGTGTGCAGCGGTACAGTGTGTGTGCAGCCTCACAGGTGTGTGTGAAACCTTACGGGTGTGTGTGCAGCCTTACGGGTGTGTGTGCAGCCTTACGGGTGTGTGTGCAGCGGTACGGTGTGTGTGCAGCTGGACGGGTGTGCATGGGGGGAGGTATGTGGGTGGTGTGTGGGGCACGGGAGCACCAGAGGAGGTGTGCACGCGGGGCATGGGTGGGGTTCGATGTGGAGCAAAGCGTAGGTGTGCATAGGGAGCAGGTGTACGGGGTGTAGGTGTGCAAGCAGAATGTGTGTGCGTGTGTGTGTGTGCACGGCATGCAGGAGCAAAGCGTAGGTGCAGGTGTGCACGGTGCGCAAGGGTGCGAGGCGTGGACGTGCATGTAGGGTGCAGGAGCATGCATAGGTGGGTATGCATAGGTGCAGGTGTGCTCGGGGCACAGGAGTGGTGCAGGCACACGGGGTGCAGGTGTGGGGCCAGGCAACATGCAGGTGCACGGGATGCTGGAGCAGAAGGCTGTAGGTGCAGAGTCGAGGAGTGTAGGCAAGTGGGGTTGCAGGCATGCAGGGTGTGCGTGGGTGCACGGTGGGGTGCACGCTTGGTGGGTGCAGCGGGTGCTTTGCTTGCAGGTTGGGGGGTGCAGGCAGGCGGGGGCTGCAGGGGGAGCCAGAGGCTTGGGGGCTGGCTTGGAGTACGGGGTGTGGATGGGAACGGAGTGCCATTATGCAACGGGAGTGATGTGCAGCCCCGTGGTGCCGAGCTGGTGGTGCCGTGCTTGTAGGGTGAAGCTTTGGGAACGGGTGGCTGGGGGCGTCCCTTTAAAAAGCACACCCTAAAACATCATCATCCTCTCGAGAAAAAGAAAGGTGGAGGGCGGAAAGTTGCAAGGAGGGCTGTGGTGGGGCCCTGCGGCTCTGCTCCTGTTGGCCCCAGTGCTGCTCCCTGGACTGGGAGCGCTGCTGGACTCAGCATGGTGCCCCACTGCTCTGAGCCAGCTCTGTGCCAGCTCCCATAGAGACAGCGTGAGAAAATAACCCCCCGGGGGATATTCTGTCCCTTTTCCTTTCCGTTTTCCCATTTTCTGTTGCTGAAGAATCTCCGACTCCTCAGCCTCCCACTCTCTTCCAGCCATAACTTGTTCGTAGGCTGCTCGCGACGCTTCAAGATTAAATGCTGGCACAAAAGGGAGGGTGCTGTTGGGGAGCATGGGGGGTGTTTTCCTCCCTCCCTCCTTCCGTCCTTGGGGCTGTGCTGGGTTCCCCAGCTGAGGGCGGAAGCTCCGTGGCTGCTTTGTGGGAGCAGGAACGTGGCAGGGCCTGGTGTGGGGTTGTGCTCTGCCTTTCTGGTGAGCTGTGAGTGGTTCCAACGTTGGAGCCCGGCTGTGGGTGCTCTGAGGGATCCCTGGGAGGATGTGGGGATCCAGCACAGCTCAGCCCCATTGCCACCAGTAGCACTGGACCACGCCGTGTCCCCACTGTTCTGCACCATAGGATGGAGCACCCCGAGCCCATGCACCAGCCCTGCAGAGCACTGGCTGTGGGTGCAGAGCTCCTGCAATAGGGCCGGTCCGTGAGCAGGGCACGTGGTGCTGGAACCCCCAGGGAGAGCTGTGCAGAGGCCAAATTGCTGCTTGGGGTTGCACCCTGAATGGGGATTTCCAGCATGGAGTGACAGCAAGTGGAGGCTCAGAGCACAGTGCTGGGGTGATGCTGCCTGGTGCAACCCTATGCTGGTCACTGCTGGGTGCTAACATGGATCTGCCTATCTCTTAGGAATCAAAGTTATGTTTTCCTGGCTCTTGCTCACCATAAGGCTGGTGCTTTAGAGAAATCTGCTGGGTTGCTGTGCTAAGTAAGCACATCTGTGTTTGTACGAAGCATCTGGAGCATCAGGGATGCCAGTGCTGGGGTTAGGTGGGGAGAAGACCAGGTCTGTGGGATTTCAAGCTCATAAAACTTGCGTGTCATATCAGAAGAGCACAGAATGGATCACTTGGCTGATGGAGGCAAAATATTTGCTGTGTTTGACACAGCAGCTCCATGGCCCTGGGTGTGGGTGCACCCCAGTGTGCTGGCTGCTTCCTGAGCTCTCCTGTGAACGTTCTCGTCCATATCCACAGTGCTCAGCACGCATCCATGCCTCTATTTCCAAAACAAACACACAGACCTGCAGTCTGCCTGGTGGGTTCCAGTTTCCTGCAGCTGGAGGGAGCCCGGCGTTCCCCTGCAGGCGATGCTGCCCTGAGCTTGCCGTGCCCAGGGCTCATGCTGCACGGCTTCTGCTGGCTCTCCCCCACCCCGTGGACCCAACGTTCCATCCCACTCCCACATCAGTGCATGTGGGGTTTGGTGTTGGTAGGCAGCTCGGGGTGCTTTGGAGGGTGCCTGGCGTGCCTGCAGCTGAATGCAAAGATCGGATTGTCACGTTCTCAGCTGCAGACAGAGCAGAGCTGCTCTGTGCTGCTCCCAGGGTTCACCTCCCTCAATACGTGTGCTCTGGAATGCACTTTTTTCCATTTCAGTATGAAAGATGAGATTGCTTTTAATTTCTTCTTACTTACATCAGCTGTTATTTGGCTCCACAGCTGGGCTGAGGAACCGTGGGAGCTCTCACCCGTTTCTCACAAAGCCCACAGACTGATGTCTTTAAACGCACCTATTAATCTTCTTAGGGAGACAGTGGCTGTTTGGCTAGGGGGAAGGGAGCGTTCCTTCTTGCTTTTCTTTCCTTAAACACTAACATCTGAGTTAAGTGGCAAAGCTGATGGCTTGGAGCCTTCCCAGGTCCGTCTGTGGTGCGGCCATGCAGCGATTGCAGCACATGCTGATGTTTGGTGGTGTTGCTGTGGGTTGGCAGCTTGCTGTATGCGTGTCCGGCTCTGTGCTGCTTGGCCAAGCTTGGGGCATCCAGTGGGTCCTCATGGGAAGAGGTGGTAACAGCTGGGTAGGTTTTAGTAAGAAAGCTGTGTTTTCCTGGATAGTGAGGAGCCTGCAGAAAGGCGCACCTGATGGTAAAAGGATGGTCTGGTGCGTGTCAGGCTGACAACAGGCCGTGCTCTCCTTGAGATACATTGGTTTTTCCCATGTTTCCTTACCAGCTTTGTCTCACGCCCAGGGATCTGGGACCCTTTTTCACCCATGCACAGCACAGTTCCATGCTGGACAGGGCAGGGGTGGCTATTGGCACCACAACTGCTCTGCCATCGGTCCGGGGAGCTGCTGGGCCTCGGTGTCCCTCAGACCTTGCAGACCTCCTCTGCAGGAGGAACGTGCATGCTGCAGGAGCATCCTGAGAGGATGGTGAGCTGGGCGTCCTCCTGCCTCCAGCACGACCCTGTGTGCCAGATGTCTGCAGCAGATATGCTGGAGCACACCATGTCAGGGCTGTATGGCTGCCTTTCCAGTGCACCCACATTGCTGTATGTGAGCAGCACTGCATTCTGCTTGCAGCACTGCAGAGCACCCTGTGCTGCTCAGCGCCTGCCCCTCTTTAGGGCAGCTCTTTGGTCCTAAAGAGTGGAAATTTCCATGCCAGTCCTGTATTCCTGCATGTCAGGCTGCTGTTTGCTTGGGTCCAGCAGCAGAGCTCTGCTGTTCTCTGGCTTGCAGACTCCTAAACCCTTGGCTACTCTATTAGACGTGGATTTGACTGGCTTCATTCAATTATAATGGAGCACCAGTCCCTGTTTGGGCAATGAAGATGGTCTGTATTCCTAAGTTATCCATCAGCTTAGCCTGGGAGAAACGGTGTCCAGAAAAATCACTGGGAGAAAACTCAAGCAGCTTCTCTAAAGGAGTTCTCTTCTACTTTGCCTGTGTGCCTCTCTTGTCTCAAAGCATCTCCGAGCTGCGCTGCTTATTAGATTAGGATCTGATTCCTCTTGGCCGTACCACCCGGTTTCAGGAAACCAGTGTCGATAATTGCCAGCTTCATTTTACTTTTCATTAACTAAAAACGCCATCCAAAACACTCTGAATCAACAAATTATCACGTCTGTCTTTTTCTCCAGAACTCACAGACGCAGTCAGATAGCTGCTTTGTGTAGGAATAGAACCATGGGATCACCCAGGTTGGCAAAGCCCTCTGGGACCATCCAGCCCAGCCATTCTCCCACCACCAGCACTGCCACGTCCTGCACTGCCGCGTCCCCAAGGCTCCTAAACACCTCCAGGTGACCCCACCGCCTCCCTGGGCACTTAAGCTTGAGATATTGAAGTTGATGGATTCTCTTTTTGTTATTGGTAATGCATTTATTCATTAGTTTTCCTTGCCTTCCTATTGTAAATATCACATTTGCACGCACAGATATTCTCTCCTTCTGAGTTTGGTTTGCAGCTTGTGCTCGGGCTCCCGATTCAGATCTCCTGGAGCCAGGAGGTGCCCCCCCAGGATAAGGATCAGCACTCACAGCCCACTGCAGCCCGATGGCCTCCTCCCCATCCAAGGCACCAGGGCTTCAGGGTGGGAGCACCTCCTGCAGGAGGGGGGTTTCTGACAGACACAGCCTGAACGAAGCTCTCAGCAGAAGGTGCTTGGTGGGGTGTGGATCCCTCCTGCTTGCAGGCTTGGTTTTCCCCAGCACCCTCGTGACACGTGCAGTGCTCAGAGCTCTTTGTGGAGGACATCGTTGAATCCTTGGAGTTGGAAGGGACCCTTCAGGCCATCTGGTCCAACCCCCTGCAGTGAGCAGGGACACCCGCAGCTCCATCAGTGCTCAGAGCCCCTCCGGCCTGAGCTTGGCTGTCTCCAGGGAGTGGGCACCGCCACCTCTCAACAGCATCTGTCCCTGTTGCCTCAAGCCCTGCTGAAGTGATGTCCTCTCTATTGCCCTTCCACACCTTAAATGTCAGCTCTCTTGGTAGCACGAAGCAATGAAGACCAATAGAGGATCCACAAGGCGTGGGGAGAAGTTAGAAGGACAAGGACAGGATGGACAAAGACACGACTGGGGGATGGTGAAAGGGTGCCACTTTTTCATGGGTGGAAAACGAATGAATTTGGTTGGCTGCAGTCCTTGATGCACCCCAGCACAGAGCAGTGGGCTGGCAGCCATCTCCCTGCACCTCGCTGCCCCTGCCCACAGCCCACAGCACGGCCAGCCTCATTTCCTCTCATCCCGTCGGCACTAGGGCTGTTATAGCAGGGTTTTCTTCCCTTTCTCTAAAAATATCGGTTGGTTTCTTTCTGGTATGTCATTACTGCCTCTTTTTTAAGAGTGCTTCTCTTCCCGATGGATCTTCCTATTTTTTGTGCCTGAAGTGAATGTTGTTTCTCGTTCCGGGCTGAGTTCAGTTGACTCAAGCTGTCACGGAGATGGATAATGATACATTTTTTGCATCAGCTTTTAATTCTGGAACACGGATGGAACTCATCCAAAATAGAGCCCTACAGCCTTCCTGGCTTCTCAATGGCAGAATGCAAAGCTATTGCTGCCGGGGTGGGGGTTGGAGGAGCGTGGGGAACTGTAGGTGCTGCAGAAAGGACATCCAGCACGGTGCTGGTGGAGCCAACCCTGAGCTACACACAGTGGGCACAGCGATGCCTGCAGACCCCGCACTGGTTGGAGCCTGAAGCTCCAAGAAAAGAAAATCAGACCTCCGTGCAAAACCAGAGCTTTGTGCTGCTCTGTGGGGCGGGGGCAAAACCGGCAGCAATGGGAGGGAACGCGCTGCTCTGCTCTTCCTTTTGAATTGGTTTCCAGAATGTGATTTTCCCAAAATAACTTAATTGCGGCTTTTTGTTTCTTGGTTTATTCATATTTTTTTTTTTTCCCTCTGTAGAATGTTCTATATTTGTTGATGAGCATTAAATTGACGTTTTCTGAGGACTGTCCAAAATGGCTTCAAGAACTCTGGCGCAGAGGCAGTGCCTCCTTTGGAGCCCATCACTGTGCACGGTTACGGCGGTCACATCCTGTGTGTTGCTCTGCATTTCTCAACCTTGGATTTCACTATCCATTCCAACAGGGCTTTCTGAAGCTCTTTGTGTTAGGCTTTAGCTTGGGATGCATTGAATAAACATCCCTACCTGCTTCCTTGCCAGGCCATTCCTGAGCAGAGCCCGCTTCTCCCTTGGCAAGACTTGGAGAATGCTCCCATGTCGAGAAGTAACTGCTCTCCTCCATGCCAGGATTCCAAGATCTTAATCCACAAGATGGTTTCCTTTCATTTGCCCACGTCTCCCTCCATTTTTTCTCCTTATTTCTTTCTGACATCCATTGACTTGGCCAAAAGCTGTCTGTGAGTGGAAGGGCGCTCATCGCCTTTTGCTCTTTGGCTTCTTTGCACGGCCCCGACAGATGTGCACGACATGAGTTCTGAAAGCTGGAGGATGGATGGCACCTCCTGCACTGCTTCCAATTCCTTGTTAGCACACTTTTTCTGAGCAAAACCCACGTTTGTGCCAGTTAGAGTGGCTCAACCATCTGGCTTGGGAAAGGCCTTCAGGTTCTTCAGGTCAAGCCGACCTGCCAAACCATGGCCTGGGGGTGGCACCATCCCTGGGGGGGTCTGAGAGCTGTGGGGATGTGGCACTGAGGGTCGTGGGCAGATGGTTGGACGGGTTGATCTCAGAGGTCTCTGCCAATCCCAATGACTCTTTTCCACCTGGCTCTCAGTCATGTCTGCGCTGCTTTGGTGGTGCACCAGGAGAGCCGCCTCGCTTCGGTGCGCTTTGCTGGCAGGAGTCGCATCTCAGGAGGGTGGAGCAGCCCCAGAGCACAGAGCTGCACAGAACGGGGTTTTTCCACTGCTCGCAAAAGTAATTCATTAAACACTGTGGCCTTTCACAGGAGCGCGTGTTGGCACCTCATAAAATCCCCTCTGACAGTTCCCCGTCGCTGTTCCTTGTCTTCTGCTTTGCTGTCTGTTCCCTAACCTCTCCGGAGCAGAATTGTTGTCAGCTCTGTGGCACTTGCTGGTTTTAAAGCCCTCCAGTACACACAGCTCCAGCACGAAATCCATCCTGTGTGGCCATCAGTGTAATTAAGCACTTGTATTTGTGGTGGTGCCGATTCTGAATTGTGTGGCTGCTGCCTTTCTTTAGCAGCTCAGAATCTAAGGCAGAACCCCCCACCTCCGATGCGTTTTCGGGGCCGGGAAGCTGTCGGCTGCAATGTTCCCCAGCCCTGCAGATGTCTCAGCGAACCCCGTGCCGTTTCACTGGGAGTACAACTCCTCCTGCTCCGCTCCCTCCTCGCTCCTAAATAGGTTATATTCGCTGATTCTTAAAATCAGTCATGTGGATGCTCACATCAGGTTTCAGTCAAACCAAGTAGGTCAAATCTGCGCTCGTAGCGGAGCAGCTCCAGTCCCTGCCTGCTCACCAAGCCTCCATCTTCTAGCTGTCCGCATCCACACGTTTCCTCGCTTCTCATGCTGTATCTTGGTTTGCTGTCTTCTCATCCCGTAGGTTTTGTAGTGGGGTCATGCGTTTTCCTTCTTTCTTTGCTGGCAGAAGAGCTGTGCTTGTCCCCAGGGCTCACTGTGACTGTCCTGAGGGCTAACCTTGGTGCAGACCCAAAGCTGAGGCTGAAGTCAGGGGATATCTGCTTCCCCTGCTCCCTTGAGCCCCTCCATGCACCATATCAGGTGTCCCAACAAGACCGAGCTAGAGCTTGAGTTAGGTTGGAGCCATTCTTTTCCACTGCCTTACCCTAGGAATCCCCGCAGCGGAATGTTGTGCCAATGTAATGGGATGGGATGGGGGTTGTGGACTGCCCTCCTGCATTTGTTTTCACCCTTCCTAAAGCTGATGGCATCTCTTTGCTTCATGAGAAATCACGTTTGTGTGGAACGGAAGTCTAATTAGCACAGGTAGAACGTATGAGAGGCTGGGTTGGGGGAGCTGTGGCTGTGCTCCCTGACTGGGGGAACGCTGCAGCACTGAGATGCCTCAGTTTAATTGTCCATGAGCGATAACCAAAGGGCATTCCTTGGAAATGGGTTTGCAGCCTGGACACGGCTCCATTAGCCTGCAGCTGCAGTGCTGTGCTGTTGGCAGGCTGGTGTTCCCAGATGGGCAGCAGCTTCCTGAGCCCACATTCCCAGCTATCGGCAGCAGCGCAGGGCTGACGGTGCGCAGGGTGGTGCTGGGATGGACAGGATCGTGCCCACATCTGTGTGCTCCCACACCTCCGTGTCCTGCACCGAGCTCTCCTTTCACACAAGGGAAGTGCTTGACCGAGACGAGGTGGGCACCCAGCAGTGCTGACAGCAGTGTTGCCAGCTGCAAAACGCAGAGAATACCAAGTGCCTCTCCCTTTGGAGAACCAGGTTTCAATCCATAAATTCCCAAAGTGCTGTTTTAATATTTGTTTTCATCCGAGTTCCTATGGCTGTGGCGATGCGCGCTTTCAATTTCATTAGTTTTATGCATCGAACTTCCCTCTTTAAACCCTCATAAGGTCAGGCCCTGCTTGGGTAAATCATCAATTTATTACATTTGAGATTCCGGGTATTACTTTTCCTTAACCGGCTGCGGATGGCAGTGAGGGCAGCGGAGCTTCCACCTGCACGAGGAATACCTGTGGGTGTTGCTGATAAGCTCCGGATTACGGCAGGTTTGGGTGACAGAATACCGACATCCACTTCTCCCACCTGTAAGCGATGCGCCCCAGGCTCTGCACAGCACGGGGTGGGGCGTGTGGGGCTGCATCTCGGGCACAGAGATCAGGTGAGGGCTAAATCCGACGTCGGGCAGCACGGGAAGCCGTGCGCTCGTGGGGGATGCAGAGCCACTAAGCTCTTTAACGGCGCCGTCCTTGGGAGTATCATGGGAGCTGGCAGCTAAAGCCCCTGCATCTTCTGGGGAAGGAAGGAGGTGGCATCGCCGCAGTGAGGATGGGGAAAAGCAGTGGGACAATCACGGTACGGTTGGGACGGAAGGAACCTCCCAGCCCCACCTGTGCCGTGGTGCCGGCTGCCCCCAGCTCAGGCTGCCCAGTGCCTGGGGCGCCGCCGAGCCTCTCCTTACCCGTGTGTGTTTTAATGGCATTTCAGCACGCCGAGGAGACCGGAGCAGCTGGAGCACGCGGCCGGACAGCGATCGGCACCGCCCTCCCTGGCGCAGGACTCCGAAAGCCCCCGTGAGATGCGCGGCCGTGGGCAGGCAGAGGGACCCCGCAGGACGCTGCAGGTGGATACCCACAGCCAGAGAGCCAGACGGTCGCCCTCGGCCTCTCCGGAGCGGGGCAGCACTCCCACCTCACCCTATTCCCTGCCCCAGATCGCGCCCCTGCCCAGCAGCACCCTCTGCCCCATCTGCAAGACAACGGAGCTCACATCGGCGCCCAGCCAGCCCAACTTCAATGCCTGCACCCAGTGCCACAGCAAGGTCTGCAACCAGTGCGGCTTCAACCCCAACCCGCATCTCACTGAGGTAATGTCTCTGTCATCCTAGTGGGGCTTTTCAGTGTGAGGTTTTGGCAGCCCTGCCTGTGGCAGCGGGGTTGAAGCGTGATGATCCGTGAGTCCCTTCCAAGCCAAGCCATTCTATGATTCTATGGTTGAAGTGTTATGGGCTGCCAGGGAGCGTGATGGTCACGTTTTCCTTTCTCCAAGATGCTGTACCCTTGCTTTTGGCAGTTGCAAAGTGTTAAAGGTGTTGTTCTTGCTGGCCAATCAGTGGATAATTGCCATAATATGAACTGCCATCTGGGGGAGGAGGAAGGTGTGCTAGTAGGAGGACCTGCTGGGGCAGCCCAGAGGTTCTGTGAGCAGCTGGGGCTTCTCGGTGAGATGTTGGGTGCTTGGTTGGGGTGGCTGTACACACGGTGCTGCCATGAAGTTTTGGGGCCCAGCAGTGGGAGAAATGGTTCTTGGTGCTTCCAGGATATGGTCGTGGTTTGGGGTGAAGGAGTCGATCCTGGCATTTCTCACCTGGGATAGTGTCACACTCTGCAAGTGGAGGTGTGAGGTGGGTGCATGGTGTCAGGTCTTACTGCAGCACAGGGCTCCCCATGCGGGGGCTCTGTTGGAGATCCCTGGATGGGGTGGGGGGCAGCTGGAGGCTCTGGCCAGGAACCTGCTGCAGGGTTCATCTCTTGGGTTGAACGCTTCAGAAACTGGGGAAAGCAGCCATGTGACTTCAGGATGTTAGGGAACAGGATTTGGGCACTCAGGTCAGCTGGATGCATGGGTTTAATTGGAAGTGGTGAGCAGTCCCCATTTGTCCCAACAACCAGAACCTACAGTTTCTAAATGCCGCCCTCTGGAATGGGCTTTCCTGGCTGACCCCTTAAATCCAGGCGGTGCTGCAAGGCTGCTGCATGCTGTTCCTGGTGATTTATGCAGCCGTGCTTCCCTTTTGCTCACGTATATATTTTCATGTGAATAGCTGATGGTTTCTACTCAGTGGCTGCGGTAGACGCATCTTTCCAACTTCTCTTTCTGCTTTCAAGGCTCATTAGTGGGATTCAATTATCGGGAACATCATATTTTCTAAGAAAGCTGAAACCAAGGAAACCAGAACTGTGTTTTACGCAGCAAGTGCTCTTCTGCACGATCTGTGGGCTGCCAGAAACCACGAGTGAGGGGGGTGGGCAGGGGCAAGGCACTTTGACCCTGCCGCTAGGCGAGGCCTTATGCTCCAGAGGATGTGCATTTCTTCCAAACCACTTGGGTCTTTTTTTATTTCCATCTTTTTTTTTTCTTCTTTCCTTTCTCGTATGGCTCAGCAGGCGTTTGGTTTTCAAGGAGAGTGGTGCACGTGTGCCATTGCAGTCAGCTGCTGGGGCACCTTGTGGCCTGGGTCTGTCCAATTGCTCGTGGAGAGGTGCTATCTTCTGTTTGGTTTCTACCTTCCAACTAATTGAGTATCAGCTCATTCTCATCTCACTGGGCTGGGCAGACCCATCCCTGCCTGTGTTGCTTGTGGTTTGACATGTGAGTAATGGTATTCTTGCTCTAAAATAAGTGCTCCCATAGCTTTCCATTTTGTAGCATAAGGATGCATGAGTTTCCTCACTCATTTGCTTATTTTGGAGCCCTCGCTGTATTTCAGGCAGAAGGAAACATGAAGCAGGGAGCAGTGATGGCGTCATTAAAGGCTGGTAGTGAAATGTGAAGAAGTGATGGAGCAGAGTGGTGAAATCTATCAGTTTGCTTACATGCCCACGTATGAAATTGGCTTTGGAATGGAGGTGCAGGATTCTAAACACCATCGCCCACTCTGGTGGGTTTTTTCCTTCCCATTAAAACTTTTTTCCCCTTAGTTTTCTTCTGTCTCATTGGGGTTGCTTTACTCTTTGGTCAAACAGTTCTGCTGAGTGCCAGGCAGAGCAATGCCATTAGAAAACCTTCTTTCCCTCCATCTTCTGCTTGCTGATGCTGCTCCCATGGCACCCTTTAGCTGAGTGATCCCGCAGCACGTTCCTCTGATTGGATTTGCTCTGTTTGGCACAATGAGAGGAACCTGCAGGCATCTTATCTGTTGCTTGTGGCTTTGGAAGCGTCGCAGCGCATTGCTGATCTGAGAAACGAACGTCTGCGCTATTCTCTGAAGGCTTTTTGTTGGTGCTGTTTGTTTCTTTTCATTCATTCCTTCCCCCTCCCAAACAATATAAGGAGAACATTGGCAAGAGGTTGGTTTTGATCTTAATCGAGAGCAGAGCTGCAGCGTTTCAGTACGTGCTTTAATTTGTGCTGAAACGATGCTCACCGTGTCTCGTGGGTTTGCTCGGGACTGTTTGGGGATTACAGAGAATCCCTAAGTTCTTCCTTATGTTCCTGCGGTGCTTTTCTCAACTGGGGGTTGTGTTCATCAGATGTGCTTCATCAGTTTTGCGGTGCACTTGGTAGAACTTGATCTTCCCAAGTGGAAGGAGCGTGTTTATGCACCTGCCTTCCCTTCCCATTGCCCTGCTCTTTGCTGCCTGGAATGTCTTGCTGCATCAAGTAGGGAGAATGCCTACAGACCAATGGCCTTTCTAGTATTTGAAGGGAGCATATAAACAGGAGGGGCAACAGCTGTTTACAAGGATGGATGGTGAGAGAACAAGGGGGGATGGCCTTAAACTGAGACAGGGGAGGTTTAGGTTGGATATCAGGAGGAAGTTTTTCACCCAGAGGGCGGTGAGGCACTGGAACAGGTTGCCAAGGAGGCTGTGGATGCCCCATCCCTGCAGGCATTCAGGGCCAGGCTGGATGTGGCTCTGGGCAGCCTGGGCTGCTGGTTGGTGACCTGCACACAGCAGGGGGTTGGAACTGGATGAGCACTGTGCTCCTTTGCAACCCAGGCCATTCTATGAGACAGTGTGATTGCACTGAACAACTCATGACGTGAGAATATCGATGGGGATCGTAAGCCTGTCCCCCTGCTCCAACAGGTCACGCATGGCCCTCACCTCTCCGTCCCCTTATCTCCACACCAAGCCCTTGTTTTGTCTCCTATCTGCAATGCTGAGCCCAAGGATGTTTCTCTTATCTCCCAGTTGGACTTCTGTTTATTTATGCTCTTTTTCTAAATGGGGGTGATTAGCACTGAACAGAGCAGCTAATAGGAAGCTGGAGAGCAGCGCTTGCCCAGGCTTTCTAAATATAAATGACTTGCTTGCCTCTGCAGCCGCTGCTGCAGACAGAGCAGGGGCTCCTGCAGCCATGCACAGGTTGTCTGCACGGAGGATGGATGGACGGCCGCCCAAGTCAGAGCCAACAGCAACAAAAAAAGCTGATGAGTAATTCCGGCTGTTCCTCCCCGTGCGCTGCCTTTCGCTCCTCTCTGCGCAAATGATTCCAATAATGAGAAATCCACTCGAAGAAAATGTCACCATGCGATGGGCAGGGTGGTGTCTGCTGATGGATGGTGCTGGTGTTGCTGACGAGTGGGCTGTGGGAAGGCAGGTGATGCACTGCTCTAGGAGCTGACGGCGACCAGAGGAGAGAGCTGGCAAACCCCTGTATCCAGGCTGTGGTGCTGCAGGGGCTGAGAGGCAGCCTGCTTTCTGCTTGGCGTTTGCTTGCCTTGTCCCTGCCCGGTGTGACTGAGTGCTGCCTGCAGGACTGGGTGTTCTCCAGCTCCCACCTGGTACGTCACTTCATTCACTTCAAAAAGGAATCCGGCCACAGATACGCTTTCCTCCATCACTGGGCTTCCAAAGGAGAACCGTGGCTGGGCGATGGACTGCTGTGGTTGTGTTCTCTGGAGCAGCTGGGGCAGGGTTGGTGGCTCCCTGTGTGTTTCTTATTTGCTTCCAGTTCTCTCCCTGGGACGTCCCAGTGCATGGAATGAGCAGCCCTGTGCCTGCAAGCAGTGTGGCAGTGAGTGAACCTGCTGAGGTGTTCCTCACAGCTCCGGCTTCAGCCCCACAACCTGGCTGCCCCTGTTTGAAGACCAGCATGCAGGGATGCGGTGCTAACTGGGCTACGAGAAGTGGTTATTTTAGCTCTGATTGAAATGCTGCTTTATCTAGATGGTAAACCTTTTGATGGGGGACAGCCGAAGGGTGGGATTTTTCTGCTGGTGTTGTAAATACGCCGTGCTGTTGGTTTGGCTTTCTTCTCCAGGAGCAATCAATGCAACATTGTCAGAATGGCTCAGTAGGGGAATTTGGAGAGGGAAATGTGATCCTAATGGGATGGGAACAAGCAGTGCTGCTGCCCAGTCTGTGGGATGACAGGTTTGCTGAGATGGGTTAAGGGACGGTGCAGTGCAGCCCTGCAGCAGCTGGAGACCAGTGTGGGGACCACAGTGCCCTGCTGGCTCTGTGACCATGTTTCTGCCCATGACACCCCAAGCACCCTCCTGGCCGTCCCACTGCCTATCTGCTCCCTCCCCACAGCTCGGGCACCCTCCCTGCATGCAGTTCTGAGACATGGGGCCAGATGCTCACTGCCAAGGGTGGCTGGAAGCCTGCTTGGAGGGAGGAGACCTGCAGAAGAGCAGGACAGTGCACACCAGTCTGACAAGAGAGAAAAGCTTTGGTGCCCCGTGCCCTTGTGATGAGCACGACGCACCGTATTCCCGTTACTGGAAACAGAAGCACAAACTCTCGGGCTCCTGCGTTCAGCACAGTGTAGATTATTGTGAATCATCCAATATCCTTATCAGAGCGCTGCAGACGGTGTTTGCATCAGTCACAGCACGGCCTGCTATCAGAGTCGGTGGCAGCGCTCTTCCCACTTAATTGCTGCAAGCAAGCAGCTATTTGAAGCCCTGTCCCCGAAGAGCAAAAGAGCTTGTCACTGCATGTAGCTGGACTTTGCAAGAAGTGTGGGCTCAGCACAAGCCCCCCACGAAGCATGCAAATGTATAGGCATGCATGTATAAGGCTGCACGGGGCTGGATGTGCTGGGGTTTGGTGTGGGGATGTAGCCACACTTGGGGCTACAGGGTGGGAACCTCAAGGAGGATGGTTTGATATTTTTGTCTGGCCAAGTACTGCAATGCATGAAGGTGTAGGCAGGCAGGGAGCTGCAGGTGCTGAGCTGCTGCAGGAGAAGAGGTGGCTGCAGCTCCTCGGGAGCACAGCTCCAAACCCAGCCCAGCCTTGGCTCTGTCCACATGTTCTGCTTGGTCCCTGCTGCGCTCCCTTACGCACTGTGAAGTGTTTCTGCCCTTGCTGCCATCCTGTGTTGCTCCATCCCATCTCCAGCACTTGCCTGCTGCACTTTCCCAACGCAACCGTGTTAAGCAGAGCGTGGTGCCCAGCGGGTCACATCCAGGTATGGTGGGAAGGAACTCGTTGAAAGCCAGTGGTCTGTGGCACCAGCCTCTCTCAGCATCCGAGAGAAAGTTGAATTACCTGAATTTCTGGATTCCTCAGAAACCATCACGCTTCTTGCTGGGAGAGGCTTGTCCTTGTGCCCTCCCTATTGAGCAGCCTCTCAAGCCTTGAGAAGACTGAATGTGTCGGTGCTTGGTTGAGCTCGGCACGCAACCACGCAGCCAGCTTGTGCGCCATAACTCATTCTTCCAAACTCTACCTTATGTTCTGACCTGCCGTATTAATTTTCCAGATGAAATGATTGTGGCTTTCAGATTGGAGATTGCTTTGAAAAATGTTACCAAACCAGCACGCTGCTGCTGCCATCTGTCTTCTGAGCGGCTGCTGGGGTGCTGCTGCTTGCTGGCAGCAGATGATGGTTACTGCCACAGTGGGTTAGGGATTATAAAACCACAGCACTTCAGAAGTTCTGTTTCCTGTAAGTATTTCTGGGTGCTGAGCTCTGGCTGGAGGCAGGTCTGCAGTGAGAGGTCCCAGGATGGGATTGCATTGAGGAGATGCCCCCTGGGGGCTGTGCCCGGCCTTAGCAGCATCACTATGATGTGCCCCCCGCCCTCCTCACCCATTGTCCATATCCTCCACCACTGCTTTCCTACCCCTGCAGAGTGCCAGGCAGGGGCTGTGTGGAGTAGTGCCCAAACAGACAAGCGTATGGGCAGACAAAAGCTAATGGGAAGGCAGTGTTTATTTGGATGCAAAATGCTTTTTGCCTCGGTGCAGGGAATCTGCCGCTTCCCTCTTGCTGATCCAGCCCTGCCTTGCAGCTTGGGTCTGGCTGCTCGCAGATCTGCTGCTGTTTGGCTGGAGCTTTGGCTGTGCAGCACCCAGAACTGGAGAGCTGTGCAAGATGCAGGGAGCAATGCTTGCTGTTGCTCCCTCATCTGACAGATGTGCCGTCGGTCAGGGCCCCTGTGGCTGGTGGTCACGCCTGAGCTGCCTCTGCTTGGAGCTGGGGCAAGATTTATGGTTTCTCTCCAGAAGCGGTTCCTAATCGGCGTTTGGAGCTTGTAGTAAATCAAAGGGGAGGTGAAATCAGTTTGAATGATGCAGTTTGCTCTTCTTTATTTTGCGTTTAGTCTGGATGGATGCGGTCCCCAGCTTGCGCGAGGCATCCACCAGCTGTGTGCTTTTTGGCTGGGGTGGCAGAGCTCAGAGCTGGGGGCTGCCTGGGGCTGGAATGGGAATCACAGAACCATAGGGGTTGGGAGGGACCTGTGGCAATCGCCTCATCCAACCCCATGCTAAAGCTCCTGCACGCCTCCTGCAGGGCACCCTCTTTCTGAACTAAAGGATGGGGCACCCAGGCACCCACCTGAAGCAGTAGGCAAAAAGCTAAGGAACCAGAAAGGCAGGAAATATTGCCCTAGGGTATTTTTCTTCTTCTTTTAACTGAGTAGTATTTTTATTCTTCTGTAGCAGTTTTTGGTTTTGCAATCAAGAACTCCACCCATCCTTTGAGCAGAATGTAGCCAGCTTGTGCTCTAAGCTCCGCTGGGGTTTCAGATGGGGCTGATGGGTTCTTCGTACATCTCCCAAAGGCAAATCTCTGATATGGAAACGAGCAGAGCTGGATAACTTGTTCTCTTTGTGTGATGCTGGAAGAGGACAACAAACTCTTCATCAGAAGGCATCCTGTGCAGCTTTCTGGAGTCTGCTGTTTAGGTCCCTACAGCAAGCAAAAAAATGCTGATTTACTCAACCAGTTTGGAGAGGTGCTTCATGGCGTTGGTGTGGGGATGGCTCATCCAGACAGGTGCCTTGGGCAGGAATCTGCTCTCAGGCTGTTTCTATGGAGTATCACACATTCTTGTCTCTGGAGAAAGGAGCAGCAAGAAGTGGGCTTAAGCTACAAGGAAGAATTAGGTTAATATTTTGGGACTGCTCTCTAACCATGAGGACAGTTAAGCTAAAGCCCTGCTATTCCCCCTTGTGGTGCCCACCCAGTAAATCCACAGCGGCTGGGAGGTGTAAGGACAGAATTAGACAGCCATCTGTCGGGGGAGCAGGCACCTCCTGCAGAGCCCTCTGCTGCTGCAGGACACGAGGGTGAAGCCCTGCAGCCTTCAGCATAGGGTTTGCTGGAGCCGAGCCCGATGTCAGTACAACCCAAAGCCAGCAGCATCTCCTGGGAGAAGCAGGGTGCTGCAGAGAGCAGGCAGGGCTGGGCCCCTTGGATGGGGAAACCTGCCCTGTGCCTCCCACCTCGTGATGGAGAATCCTATGGAGCGTGTGGGATGCTTTCTTTTGAATGCCCATCTCGTTCTAGTCCCACCTCATGGGGCTCTACAGCTCTACTCTTTGAGCGTGGTGAGTCCTGGCACCTTCCCTCCCCAGCGGTGCTCCTGCAGCACCAAGGTGGCTCCTCCAGCCTTCTGTGCCCCATCGTGCTGCTCTGCAGCCCTGTAGCTGCATCGTGGTCGCTTGGTGAAAGTTCCGGGGAGAACTGTGCAGCCCAGGTACCCAACAGGAGCAGGAGGGGAATTCACCAGTCCTACTTTGTGGCTTTCTAATTGTTCGGTATTTGCATCCATTAAGCAGCACAGGGATCCAAACAAGGGCACAGGCCACGTGAGTGGTTTCTGACAAGATCAGCCCAACCACGGGTAGCACGTGCTGCTGCTCTTTTGGCCGTTGCTAGAGAACAAGAGGCTGGTTTGGGTTTTGCTTTAGGTCGGTTGTTCAAGTTGGTGTTTGTTGGTTGGGTTGGTTTTTGTTGGTTAGTGGAGTGTTTTAGTTGGTTGAGTTGGTGTTGGTTGAATTTTTATGTTGGTTGGGCTGGATTTTTATGTTGGTTGGCTTGGTTTTGGTTGATTGGGTTGGTTGTTTGGTTGGCTTTGTGATTACCAGTTCTAGAGTAGACCTTTTCACCCAGAATCATTCGCTACCGTGAGGAACTCAGTGTAGGAAGACAGTTAGTACGTCACAGTGAGGGTGCTTGAGGTTCTCACATCATTAACTCTTGTTTTCCCTCTTTTTACCACTCGTCCCCCCATCTCCAACCACTGCACACACACACATCTGGCCACTATTGCTCAGGTTTCTGCTGTTCCCCTTCTGAAGTTTCTTGGTTGCCCAAGGCAGACCACAGAAGTTTGAAGGCTTCCTGCCCTGCAGAGCTCTTTTCTTACGTGCTTGTTGACCAAAGCTTGCTTCCAGGCATGGGGGGAAGTGTTACTGCAGAAACCCTATCAGTTTTGGGGTATTGCAGGACCATCACACCTCTTGCTTTTTCTTTCCTATGGCTGTAGATTTGTGTTTTGCTGATGGTGTGGCTAGCTGGATTGTGAATTATTCATGGCAGGGAACTTATCGTGTTTATCTGGAATAATTGTGCAATTAAATCTGTTTATGTATGTAAAGAGATTGTACAGTGTCTTGCCTATCTTCAGGCCTTAAATGCTGTAAGTGCATTTATTACATACTGATTCATAGAATCATGGAGTCGTAGGATCATTTGAGTTGGAAGGGACCCTTAATGGTCATCTAGTCCAACTCCCCTGCTGTGAACGGGGGCAGATGCTCATTCCAGCTGGTTCACTCAGAGGTGCATATTGCACTGGGGCAAGAGGGCACAGCTTGGCCACTTCCATATGGAGAGGATGGGAGGCCCCAGAGCGGTGTCTCTCTAAGGATGCTTTGGGCTATTTATGCCCTGCCTGAGCACCAACACGAGCCCCCATGTCCCCAGGCTCCTCTGGACCGCTCCTTTGGTTGTGCAGAAGCCCAAGTGATGGGGACCCGCAGGCGTCCAACTGCGAGCCGCCTTGCTGCAGGGAGCTGTAATGGCAGCCAGACCAGGCAGAGCCGTCCATTACGCTTCCTGTGCCCTTGCACTGAGGTTCTGCAGCCTCAGGGCTCGGGGCTGCACTTAAAGCACGTCCACGCTGCCATCTCACCAGGCTAAAGACCACGGTGAGCTTTCTGCCATTCCCCCCGACCGCGCACAGAGGAAAGCAGCCTCCGAGCACATCCCTACCTTTCGTGTGCTCCCGCGGACGGGGAACAAAGGCTGTCTAAACAGGAGCTAGTGAGGCAGCAAATCGCACAAGAAACATTCCCTAATGAAGCGGAAGGACTTGTCCCTTCGCCTGGGGCAGCAGCACTGCGGGCGCGTGGAGCCGGGCAGCGCTGCACAGCGAGGGGCCCTGCACCCAGGGTGGAGCGGCAGCGGCACGCAGGCAGGGGCAGAACACGGCCAGAGGTCTCCTTCCTCTCCTCCCAGCCTTTAACCCTGCTGTGGGCAGGAGAGCAGGGCTGGTGCTCAGTGAGCGGGCGGCAGCGATGGGGAGCTCGCCGGGGGAGCGCCGCCTGGTGCGGCACGGCGGATCGAGGTCAGTCCCAGCACTGCTTGCTGGTGGGTTTTTGGAGCGTTTGCCCAGGGTGGGTGCTGTGGGTGAGGAGGGCTGGCGGTGGCACGGTGGCCTCACTGCGTCCTGCGTGACAGCCCTGAGATTGTGTTGTGCTCCCAGGCGGGACTGGGAAGTGGCTGAGTGCCCAAGTTCACGCAGTGCTACCAGGGAATGGCTGGAAGTGGGGCATTCGTGGCTCCTGCTGCAGAGAGGGGCAGCCATCCCCAGGATGGAAGGGCTCAGTGCGATGGCAAAACGTGCTCTGGGCAGCGTTTTTGCAGTCGTGCTCATAGGTGAGCAGTGATTTCCTAGCAGGAGCATGTTACATCCACTCTGCCACCCTTTCCTTTTCTGTTTACAGCAGAGATGACAACCGCTTGTGATTTCTGACAGTTCTGAAGCATTAGCTGAGTTTGGGAGGTGCTTACCAGAGAAAGAGGCTTATTTAGGGGAAAATTAATTAATAAATGACTAATAGGATGAAATGGCACCGTCTTATTCCCCAGCTTGGCTCTCTGGATGAATGTGGGCTCCCATCTGTTGTTTGCAGCAGAGGAGATGAGTCTGGGGGTTTGTTCCTCCCTCTCGCCAGCACAGGCTGGCTGTTTCCTGGCAGGCACTGGCAGGATGGCTGCTTGTGGCTCGGTGGCTTCTGTGGCTTCCCCTCCCGGGCAGCAGTGCCGAGGATTGGGTTTGCTTTGTTTTGTTGTCTTTAAAGAAAAGGATACGCACAGGACAGCCTTTTTCCAAAGCACATCGGGGACACATCCCTTGTCAATTAAATGCCCAAACGCTGCTAATTGCACGGCCCCTCCAGAGTGCTGCATCCCTGTGTGAGCATGCATTGGAATGTGACCAGCAAGCTCCAACCCACGCCTCTCCCTGTGCACATCCGCGTGGTGCTGGCGCCTTGCACTCGCCTGCTGGCCCCAGGGCTGCTCGTTGTGCTGCAGAGGGAGAGAGCTGTTGTGTGTGCTCCCCCCCGACCAAGCCCTCAGTGGCGCAGCAGCATGCTGCAACCCCCCAGGGAATGATTTACAAGCCTTTTGCAAGCGGGCTGTGCGCCCTGTGCTATAGGCTGTCCCTGTGCTGCTGTAGGAGAAACGAGCAAAACTCGGGCGTAACAGAGAGATGGACTGTTTTGCTGACAAGCTGATTTCTTTAGACTGTGGCTCTTCAGCTGCAAGCAGAGCTGATGAGTTGGAGGCATGTGAGGACACTTGAGGCAGGTTCCTGGCAGCTCTGCAGCACCGGGAGGAGGCCAGGATGCTGCAGCGTTCCTCTGGGACAGCACCCAGCGGTGGCACTGCTCTTCATCCCATGCATGGCACGCTGCACTGAGCTTCCAGAGCAATGAGCTCAGCACCTGCAATTCCAAATTCCAGCCTTCATTTTGTTTGCACTGCCTTGGGGGTGTTGCTGCCCAGGGAGAGCACTGAAGGAGCTGTGCCCCTCTGGGCTGGCTGCAGGAGATGGGGCTCTGGGGCTCCTGCAGCTGAGGGCATTCTGCTGGAGGCTGGCTATTGCTGGCTCCAAATGTGGTTTTTCATGACTGTGCAGACTACTAACCAAGTGCTTGAGGCAACTTGGAGTTAGCCCCCATTCCTTTTCTTCTCTTGTTTCCCATGAGCACGTTGTGCTTTCCAGCTGGCTGTGCACCCCATGGTGTAAGAGGCTGACCTCAGATGGGAATGAACAAACCCCACTGGGGGTGACTGGGGAACTGCTCTTCCCAGCCTAAAATAATCATTTGCAGCGGGTTGGATGAGCTGTGCTCCCAGCAGATCTAAGGGTTCCTGTGGCACAGGGCTGGTCTCTCAGGTCTCCTAAGTCATAAATAGGATCATCTAATGCTCTCCTGTCCTCTGCTGCTTGTGCAGTAGGACAGCGTTCTGTGTGACCTTCAAATAGACAGCTTGCAGTGAACACAGAATTATTCTCTGTGATAATCCTAAATTTTGGCTTGAAGACAGTCTTGGGCATTTATTTGAGAAGTCCTTCTGCTTGCAGTTCACTTTGAGGCTTCTCCTGTGTGCTGCAAAGTCTGCGCCCTGCGCGGACGATGCTTTCGGAGCTGTATTGTCTTACCTCTAGAGAACAAAACAGCCTGCTCACTGCGGATGACACCAAGCTGCTTGTACAGTGGTTGACGTGCCCAAGGGGCAGGACGCCATCCAGAGACCCGGGCAGGCTGAGCTGTGAGCCCAGGAGAACCTCATGAGGTTCAGCACATCCAAGTGCAATGTCTGCACCTGGGTTGTGGCAACACCAGCTACTGATACAAGGTGGGGAAAAGTGAGGATGGAGCAGCTCTGCTGAAAAGGACCTGGGGTGCTGGTGGATGGCAGCTGGACATCAGCCAGCGCTAAGCACGGTGTCTCCATCAGCTGTGGCACAGCCAGCATGTGCTACGTATCCCTGCCCCATGTTCACGTTGGGGAGGCAGATGGATGCACACCATGGTTACGTTCCTACCAAGCGCCGGTGAGGGCTGGATGGCTCCGATGTTCACAGCTAGGATGGATTTGGGCACTAAATCCTCTCCAGATGAAAGGCTGTGTAAGTTTTGCCTCCCTGAGCTTTGTACCGAGCCCAGCAGCATGTGTATAATTTGCTTTAATGGTTAGAAACATCTGCTGTTAAAAATGATGCTTAATATATTTGGCTTCCATTTCCAGTCGTTCGTTCTTTTCATGCTCTTTTCTGCCTAATTAAGAACCTCTTAGTACCTGACATTGTTTCTGCTCAATGCCATAATCAAGTCACTTCTTCATCTCCTCTTTGATAAAGCAAAAAGATCGACCTCTTTAATTCTCCCATTGCAGACATTTTCTCCTAGAATCCCTGTCACAGATCCGGCCCATATCCTCTGTGGAGTTGTACTCATCATTTCAAAATGTCGGCATGGCACTGGTTGTGGTTCTGGAAGGGCTCCTTCACTGCTGGAGGTGGAACTGAGCTGTCTCCATGCTTACCAGCATCGCTCTTCATGCAGGACCCATCTGCATCCCTATTTATCCCTCTACCAGACGCTGTTGTAGGTGATGTTACCGTGGTGATGGGGAGCTTGGTGGAGGGGTACCCAAGCAGTGGTAAGCCCCTGTTGTCCTCCAGATCTGCTCTGAAATCTGTTATAGCCTTATCTTGTAGTCACATTCTATAGGATATTCTTTTTTTTTTTGTCAGCATACCAGACCTTGCTTGGTTAAAGCACCTTTTGGGCATCACTTCCATTCATTGCTAATACCAATTCTACACTCTTTAATGGGGAATAAAATCAAGTTTGCTTGCCTTGACCTATTTTCCTCAAAACCACATTGACTGGCATATCTGCTTGCCCTTCAGTTCTCTGCTGCGTGACTCCAGTGTCATCTTTCTCTCCTGGATGGATGTCTGGCTGGCTGTCCTGTCAGGTCATACCCTCGTGCCTTGGGTATCCAAGCAGACAACTCTTCCAGACCTCTAAGATTTCCTCAGTATGCTTGAAGATGAACATCGGCACGCAGCAGCTTTCTTAGCTCTCAGAGATCTCTTGGATGCAAAATTATTCAGATCTGCCAAATTTAAATATCCTTGGTGCTGGTAGATGTTGTTGGATGTTCGTCTCAGTTGCTAATAAGCTGGAAATGCTTCATCCTTGTTATGAGCATTATCCTGCTTCCTTCCAAATGTTCACCAGCAGTAATTAGCGCACTTATGCCCTATCTGTCTCATTAGCAGCTTTACTCGCTCCATCCATTAATGAACCTGTGTCCTTCCTTGGACAGCCTTTGTCCCCGCTGCTCTCGATAAAAGGACCCCAAGAGACTTTTGTGCAGTTCCAGTGTTGTGCTGCAATTCGTGCTCTTCACAGCTTCCCATCCCCATCCATCAGTCGGTCCCGGTGATGCTGAGCTCTGAATGCTGTTGATTTGCCACCTCCAGTGGTGCCCTTCATTTTGCCCAGCAGTCACATTCCCTTTTAAGCAGCCTGGCTCGCTCCCCATCGGGGGACTGGTTTGGTTTCAGAATCATCCTTTGCACCCCGATTCCCTTTGTGGTTTTCATGATTCCCCCACTCAGATTTCCTCTTGCTGATTACCCGGTATGGATGTAGAATTGGTAAGATAACTTCTTTCTATTCTCATCTCCATTGCTCCCCCATTTCTCCTCCTCGCTGCAGTCGGTCTGCCCACACAGGGGGAGGCAAGGCAGCCAAGGGGTCCATCAGCCCCCCAGGGCTGTCCTGGTGGCTTGTCCATGAGCCACGCTTGGCTTGCATGGCCAGCAGTAGCCAGAAGGCACCTCCAATTGCTGGGGAGCAGTTCTGTGCTGTGAAGATCTCTTTCCCCAATTTCTACCTCACCCCAGGGTCTTAAAGTATGGATAAGAAGATTACACAGAGAGGCAAGATTTGCATTTCTTAGATACTGGGAACTTTGTGGAGAGAGAGAGAGAACCTGAATAGAAGGGATTGGTTCTCCCTTAATCAGAGCTGATGGAGATGGCATGCAAAGCTGATGGGATTTGGGGAGCTGCTCTTTTGAAATAGCATTGCGGGAAGAAACTCCAAGGGATGAGAAGGGGAAAAAAAAAAAGAAAAAAAGAGAAGAGGAATTCTGCACATCTTTGGTTCGTGGCTCAGATTGGTGATAGCAAGACAGTGAGAAATGGCAAAACCTAGTAAACAGCGGTCGCTGCAGCAACCCAGCGTGGTGCAGCTGGTTTGTGTAGGACAGTGATTTGGGCAGCACTGTCTGCATGGGGTCCCGTTGTGCTGAGGGTCCAGAGGAGGGATGGGGAGCAGAAGAGAAGAGGTTTGGGGCAAGCAGTGAGCACAGCAGAGAGCAAGAGGAGCTCGGTGCTGACATGCAGCCAGGTCTGTAGGGCAATGGAGTGAGCTGTGCTGGAGACCCAGGGCCATGTGTGGGGCAGAGAGCTGGGGAGCACTTCTGCTCTGTTTGGCACCATACCTGCTTGTCTTGGAGCAATCTGCAGGCATGGTTACCCTGCAGACTGTGCTATACGTTAATACTTGCACAGCTGCTGAGCATCCTGGGGATTCCTCGTTTCAGAAGGCTCGCAACTTTAATACAGCCTCTTTAATTAACTTAATTCAGACATTGGCATGTTACCGGGAATGTCTCTCAAGGGGGGAAAGCCTTTCATTTATCACCACTTAGCCAGGGAGCACTATATTTTTCATTTGCATCCTCTTGTTCATCGTTGCAAGAGTGAGAATTAACCTCTTGCTCCCAGGCTGGCCTTGTGCCTGCCCGGTGAGGAGAGAAGCTGTTCCCCCCACCCTCAGCATCCCTGACCTTCTGCAGGCCCTGTGCTCTCCTGGAGGGGACTTCATTCTGGTCCCCATTCTGCCTTTCGGGGCGAGGATTTGGGAGGAGGCTCCATGGGATTAGTGAGGCCAGAGCAGGAGGTAAGTTGGGCTGCCATGCCTTCTCCTCTTGTTCTGCATCATTATGCAGGGCCCTCTTCCACCAGACGAGCGCTGGGAGGGGTATGAGAGCCTCATCTCTAGCAAGAGCTGCGTGGCAGAAGCCTTGGAAGCGAAACAATGCTAATTAAAGCCTGCTTCAGCACAGGCATGTTGTACCTGTGACAGATGGGGTCTGTTCCCTGTGATTGCAAAATACTTTTGTGAAAAACACAGTGCTGAAATGTGGGTTTGGTTGGTTTTTTTTGTGGGGGGAGGTTGACGATTTGTTCATACAGCCTCAGAGGACTTTGCTTATGGCACTTGTTAGCCATGAACCCGGTGGTACGTGTGTGTTGCTGCTGGCCTCGCCCTGCCTGCTTGGTTGCTCACCATCCCTACCCTCCTCTCATCCCGCAGGTGAAGGAATGGCTGTGCCTGAACTGCCAGATGCAGCGGGCGCTGGGAATGGACATGACCACCGCCCCGCGCTCCAAGAGCCAGCAGCAGCTGCACTCCCCGTCTCCATCTCCATCCCACTCCCCGGCCAAGCTCCCGGCAGGCCAGGAGAAGACCCCGGCGCCCACCCAGCCCGGCGCCCGCCCTGGCACCGCCGCCATCCCCCCATCCGAGCCCCCCAAAGCACAGAGCGCCGTGCCGCAGCGGGAGCAGCACGGCCAGCCGAAAGCTGCCGCTCCTCCCGAGGCGGCGTGGGCTTCCCCGCAGCACCAACAAGCAAAGCCTTCTTCCTCCGAGCAGAAAAAGGCCGTGGGAGACCCCAAACCCACAGCCCCGGCCCCCGGCGCGGGGGCTGCGGAGCAACAGCAGGAGGGGCTCACAGGGAAGCTCTTCGGCTTCGGGGCTTCCCTGCTGACCCAGGCCAGCACGCTCATGTCCGTCCAGCCGGAGGCCCCCGCTCCCAGTCCACAGACTTCTGGCAAAGTGCCTCCAAAAATCGTCTTCAGCGACGCCAGCAAGGAAGCCGGCCCCAAAGCCGCTGGGGCGCAGGGTCGGGTCGGGGCCGTGCCGGCCGCCAAGCCGAGCAAAACGGAGCCGGGCGTCAAGCCAAAGGAAGTGCCGAAAGCCAGGGTGTTGTGTCCCCTCTGCAAGGCCGAGATCAATGTGGGCTCCGGTGAGCCCCCCAACTACAACGCCTGCACGAGCTGCCGGCAGCAGGTGTGCAACATGTGTGGCTTCAACCCCGCGCCTCACCTGGTGGAGGTAAGGGGCCGTGTGCTTTCGTTGCTGAACGTGGGCTGGTTTGGTTTGTGAGGGTGGAAGGGACTGGGCTGCCTGGTAAGGCTTTGCTTGTCTGCAGCGAGCGTTTCATAAAGAACAGATGTTAAAGTGATCTCACACAAGGAGCAAGGGGTGGTCATGTGGGGGCAGCCCCTTCAAGGCCATGAGAAATTACCTGCTTCTCCTGGAAGGTGATCGAGGAGTCAGCGGATGGGGCAAGGAAATACAAGTAGGTCCTGTCGTGCTGTGCCAGAGTCTCTGACGAGTCACCTCCTGGTGCTCCAGGCACACTCCTTGGCCGTGTCCTGCTGCTCAGTAGCGAGGGCGCAGGGGAAGCAGGTTGGGGCTGCACACGGTTTGGAAGCAGCTGAGGGCACGTGTTGGCCCACTGGAGCATGCTGTCCTCCATTCTCCATTGTGTCTGCGATGCGAGGGAGAGGGCTGAGAGGACGGACATGGAGGTGTAGATGGGGCTGTGTGGATGCGAGTCAGGGTTGAGGTCCAACAGACCTATCAGCCCTGGTTCAGGAGGTCTCTGAATCACGGAGCATCTCCCAAAGCACCCTCACCCCTCCTTGCCACGCATGGCCATAGAGGGGCGTGCTGTTGTCAGGGCTCTGTGTACTGTCCTACCTCTTCCTCCTGCTTTGGTGACAGGGAACCCTGCAGACCCGTGGCTGAACATCAGACCCTCACCTCACTCTTTATGGACTCACTGAATGGGAGCCCAGGGCTGCTTCTGGAAGCGCTGAGGCAGAAAGCCGATACCATCAGCACAGCAAAAAGTTAAGGGGAACTTTCAGTGATCAGAAGTAGGATTGCTAATCTTGGCTCTGTTCCACTGCGGGTAATTACATTTTATGTCCCTAACTCCTCCCTGCAGTTTCAATTACACGCAGCACTTTTATTCTCTTCCCGGAGCTGCCGGTTAAGGCTGCTGCATGCCATCATGCCAGCAACAGCACCCATTTGTGCTACTGAGATTGCTGGGCAGCCGTGCTCCTTGTGAGCAAAGTCCTCCACTTGTCATTCCAACCGATTTTGTTCCAAAAAGTCGAGTCCCAGACAGGCTCGTGCCATGGGGCTGCAGGGAAAAGCACCATTTTCCCAATGCCAAATGCCTGTTTTATAGGAGAGCTGTGTGAAAGTGGTGTCATTTTGGGTGCTGGGATTGGAGCTGTAGCAAAATTGCTCTGGAAAAAGAAAAGAAAATAAAAAAAGAGAAAGAAAACTTCAAGGTCTTTTAATACGGCCGGGCTTTAGGTTTGCTTGATCTTCTCAGAAAATAGCTCTGTGGTCTGATCCTGTAAGTGTTTCGCCTGCAGCTCACAGGAGCTTGTCCCAAGCTTGGAAATTCATCCAGAGCTCCCTCTTTGAAGTAGCGAGACTTGACCCATTAATTGCTTTATGCATTAGGACCTTGCAAATTGCCTTTGGGAGCTGCATGACAGCTACGGAGAGGAGCCCCGGCTGAGGGCACGGCGGGCAGTCTGTCTGCACTGCTGAAGCCTGGGCACGGCTGTCATCCCCAGCCTCCAAATGTGAGTCGTGGGCACGGGGAGGAGGAGAGGGCACGGGCCACACGTTGTGTCTGTTGGAGGAAGGGTGGAGTTTTGCAGCAAAGTGGCGCTAAATGAACGCATCTCCCATAAATGCAGTTCCCTCATCACTGCAGGCAGTCAAGGCTTTGAGTCACGGTGCTGAAGATGGGCTGCATGCGGTTGTATTTTTCTGGAAGATCCATGTAAGCATTCAAGGGTTGGCAAAAAAAAACAACCCGGGGCAGTGTTTGCTTCGTCACTGTGGGCAAGTGTTTGCTCTACGTAGGTCATCCCTGCTGAGGTGCTGAGGGAATGGCACCCTGCCTTTCCAGGTGTTCCCAGGTGAGAAGGGAGCAGGGCAGGCTCCTTTCCCTGAGCATCCATCCCACCTGTGAGCTGCAGGCTGCTCCAGCAGGGCTGGCTCTCCTCTGCATCTGCATCACGGAGGGCTTCTGCCCGTGGCCAGGAAGGGATGGGGAGTTATACCTTCAGGTCGGTGTCAGTGTGGCACTGCAGGAGGTGTGGGCTGTGTTGTCCTGTGCTGCCATTGGCCACCAGCTGGAAGGAGCCTGAATGCGTGTCTGACCTGCGGTTCTCTCGCCTGCTCGCCTTACCAGCTTTAAATAAGTTCTCTGTGGGAACTGTCAGAACTGCAGGTGCCTGGAGCCGCTTCCCACCTCGTCACACCTCCTCCAGGAGCACAGCTCCTGCCAGCAGCTCCTGGTGCTCTTCCCACCACGTCGGATCCGGCATGTTGAGGAGCTCCCGAGCTCCCCCAGCCCAGTGCTGTGCAGGTAGGAGCAGGTTTCCATGGCAGGCAGGCAGGCTGTGAGGCCGTTGCCATCCTGAGTGATCTGGCAAGGGCTTCCTTGGAGCGCAGTGGCCCCATGCCGTGTGGCGCATTCCTGGTCACCCAGCTGACCCCAATTGACTCCAGTGGTTTTGTATTAAGGAACAAACGAGCTGTGCATGTTGTGTTACTAAAGGAGCATGGCACGATGCCCCTTTGCCTAATTAAGCAGCTTGAAACAGGAGCTGCAGCGGGTTTTGCTGAAGGCTGCTCCCTGAGCACCAGGCTGTGACCCCCAGTAGGTGTCGTGGGGGTTCCTCCCATGGAGTCGTGTCCCCACTGCACAGCACCCAGATCCAACAGGAGTTTGCATTTAGGCTCCAAGCACCACATCCAAATTTTGTCCTCCCGGATGTTATTATGGGGCTGGGAGCTTGCTGTAGGACAGCACCTGAGCTGGAGTCACAATGAGAGAGCCACCTCCACAACGCACCATGGAAGTCGGCTTTGCCCATCTGAGCCTGCAAATCCCTTTACAGATGGGTAATTAACAGCTTGTCGTGACTCAGGAGTTTTCTCTGCCGCTTAATGTGCTGTGATTAACCCGAGTGCCTGGAGCCTGCTGCCCAAACCCTATGGGAAAGCATGGGGCTGGGTCTGAGTTACATCCAGTTGAATGAAGAGTGGGGTCCCAAAATGCACCTTGCTACTGCTTCTCCTGCAGAACCACTCCTGCGGAGCCCTCCTGTAGACCCATCTTCTGCTGGCTGTGCTTTGGGGCTTCCAGGACCAGTGCAGATGCTGAGCTCCTTGTTGGACCCACTGCCAGCTTGTGGCTGCTTGGAAAACCATCTCAGCCTGTGCCTTTCTTGAATCTGTAGCTCTGTTGTTTCTCGTGGTGCTGCCACCTGCACTGTGCTGCATCCCAGGAGGTGTGCCCTGCTGCCCCGTGTTGTCACCCAGCTCTGTGCCACAGGGCAGTAGCACCCTGCATGGGGTTTGGTTTGAGTGGAAGCATGTAAGTGTAGGGCCAGGCTTGGAGCGTTGGTGCTCCCATGGGTCAGCAGCATTCCGTATCACAGAACCATAGTGTCTGAGTTGGAAGGGACCCCTAAGGGCCATCTGGTCCCACACCCTGCAGTGTCACCCATAGCTCCATCAGTGCTCAGAGCCCCCCAGCAGGCTGTGCCCCAGGGATCCATCATCTCCCTTTCACCCCACCCCGGGCAGAGCTCAGCAGGCAGTGGGAGGCGGCGATTCATGCTGAGGTGGTGCGGGGATTTGGCTGTTCCTGCTGCCATCCCCTGGGAGCAGGCACAGATTATCCTGATGTGCTCTCAGGCCATTACACAACCTGGCACTTCCTCATTTCTTTATCTTTTTTTTTTTTTTTCTTTTTCTTTTAATTTTTTTTGACGTGCCACGTTGTTGCTTTGTGTGGGAACACGTTGGGACACTTAATCGAGCGTTTAATTGGCTTTGTAGCCCTGTGTTTCTGCTCGGGTTGGGGACTGCAGAGAAGTTGCGGTTTTCCAGCCGTGGCAGCAGATCCTGCGCTTTCTCTCTTGGTGCCCATCCACCTCCCAGCCAGCCCTGTTTCTCCTCACGAGCCCAGCAGCTCTGTGCAGCCATATCCTGCAGAGGCCCCTGGAATCAAAGGATGGGGAGGGAAGGGACCGGCGATTGATGATGGGGTTACTGCTTGGGATGTGCACGTGTTGGGCTTCACTGGGACCCAGAGGTGGAAGAAGCCTGTGCTGGATGGCCTGGGGGTGCACCAGTGCTGGCTTCCTCCTCCTCTGTGAGCTCGTAGCAGGGACATGCGTTCCTGCCAAGGCTGCAGTGCTCTGCTGCTGTGCCAGCTGCCCATGTGGGCTGCCAGAGGGCTGCTGCCCTGCCCACCTTCTCTCCTCTCCTCATAGGAATCGCTCTTATCCCAAACCATCCTGAATCTGGGAGAGCTGAAGGCTGCCTCATGGGTAATTTGTCAGATGTGCGGGTCAGGAGCTGGCTGGAAACATTTAATTAAATGTCTTTTTGTTGCCATTTGCCACTGAGTTGAAAGGGAAGCATTTCCCCTTTGATTCCTGGAGGTAGGAAGCCCTGGCAGGGACTGGGTGCAGGTGCTGGCTGGCAAAGCCCTGAATGCTGGAAACTGCTTTGTGATTTATCCGTGCTGCTTTTCTGCTCTCTCAAAGGAAGCCCTCAGGTGTGCAGCAAGCTGTGTGCCAACCTTTTGCAGATATTGGAGCCCTGCAGGCGCTCGTGGCCCCTTTTCCTTCTGCCAGGCCCTGGCACACCTGCATCCAGGGACCTGGCACTGGCAGGGTTCGGGTTTTGCTTTGTTCAGAGTCATAAAGTCTCATTTTGTACATGAGGTTGAAAGGAAGTAATCAGAAGCCTAGGAGGGGCAGGCAGGGAGGCATGTCTGTTAACAGAAAGGATTGCAGTTAGGAGCAGAGGCATCCACGTAGATGCTTGCACTTGATCCCACAGCAATTGCACTTTTTCATGGATGATCTTTATTGAGTTTCTCTGCTTGTGAGCAGCCTGGAAGGATTCTCGAGCTCCCAGCCCAGTGTCCCCAGAGCAAAACACGTGTGCTACAGCATGTCAACGCATAGGGTATGGAATGTGTATTATTAGTGTTGCCAACACTGCTGCAGGCAGCCCTGGGCAGGCACCAGGAGCTGGATGAGGGATGTGCCATGAGGCAGCAGCTTGCAGAGAGCAGTGCCGTGGGCAGGCTGCCTTCCCTTGCGTGGCCTTTGGCCATGCTGGCACTGTTGGAAAAGAACATCCACAAGTACTCCTTCCTTCCTGCTTTGCCAAGAGTTGGTAACCGTGGTGTTGAACCAAGATGCAGGCAGGATGGGCAATGAGCACAGTTTCTGATGCAACCCTTGCAAAATGCAGGCACTCATCCTGTGCAAGTGCCGAGCTACAGGAGGCACTCAGGCTGAGAATCCCTGAAATCTCCCCATCTCTTGCTTAAAATTCCCAGAGGGGGCACGTGCTGCAAGCAAAGCCCCAGTGGGTGTGGGAGTGGGATGGGGTGGGTTGGGAGTGTGCAGTGCACCCAGCAGCTGCTACTCCCCTGGCAAAGCATGCACGAGTGCTCCAGAAACTCCAGGGAGCCTCCTGAGCAGCAGGAGGGAACAGCAGACTCCTTTCCAAATGCTGTCTCAGAACGTGTGTGTCCAGGGGGAGCTGGCTGTGGGGGCAGAGCACAGCGGTGCCATTCGCTCCTGAGGGTGCTCCTGCTGCTAAAGGCTCTTAGGTGCTTCTGGAAGCGATTCACCCACAAAAGCAAATAGTTTCAGCTAATTAAGAACCTGCTTCCAAAAGCCCCCGATGACACTTTGCAACTTAAACAGTTTTCCATGTGCTTGGAACAGAAGCAGCTTTAAGGGAGCAGCTGCTGCTGTTTCCCATCGGCGCCGTGCGGCTGCGGTAAGCGCTGCGTTCCCTCTCCTCTGTGCCATCCCAGTAGGATCTGAGCACCCCAGTGGCTGCAGGGGACGGGGGGCAGCCTTGGAGATGGCCCAAGGGGGGGAGCCCAGCAGAGCCAGGGCATCTCCTGGCCGGGGCTGGGAGCCTTCCCAGAGCTCTGCCTCCGCTTGGCGAGGATTCTTTGGGTCTCTCTGTTTGTGCCTCGCCACGAGGCTGTGCTGAGCCAACGGCAGCTGTTCCTGCGATGCGGTATTTGGAAACTGGGGCATGCTTCTCCCACATCTTTGCTCTCCGTGCCTGGAGTTCCCACCCCAGCCTTCAGCGCTCCCCCTGGCAGTGCCATGAAAACGCGGTGAACCCCCCCAGCCGAGCTGAGATCTCACTGCAGAAGCATCCTCCCCACTCTTGCTCTGCACCACTCTCTTCCCACCGCCATCTGCTCTGCCTACTAAAATAAGGCCGTGCCATGGACGCGCTGTGCCGTGCTCAGGAACCCCACGCGGCCCATGGGGCTGCAGGCAGCTCAGCGCAGGAGCACAGCACCAGGACCTCTCCCTCGACCACTTATGCCATGGTGTGGGGCCAGCTGCTGCCCCCAGGGCTGCGGGTATCCTGACGGGGGAGACACAAACGCAGCCAGGGGAGAGAGCAGCATCAACTCCCTCCCTGCTGCTCCTCCTTCCCCAGCCCGGTCTTATGCAGCTGCGTTGCTCTGTGGCTTTTGTGATCGTTTGGAGTTTGCTTGCTTGGGTGTTTTCTTTTTTTTTTCGCACTGCCATGTTTTTAAGGGTACATGGGGGGCACAGACCACCTGATTCCCAGTGCTGCTGAAGCAGAGGAGCACTGGATTGCAATGGCTTGGAACAAACGTTCTCACTGCAGACCTGATTAGGGGAAGACGTGTGCCACTGGGGCGCAGGGATGGGAGCAGGGCTGTGGCTATGACACACGGTGGAGCTGGGTGAGCAGGCAGCATTGCGCCGCACGGCAGGGCTCGGCACCCGCAAGTGGTGTGAAATTCCCATCTTTATGTAATTTCCCAACTCGCTGGAAACTGTGAAGCGTGGCCAGCAGTCATCTGTTTGCTGGGAGCAAATAGCGCGTCAGGAAGAGGCGAGCAAAGCAGAGCCAGGCAGCAGTGCTTGAAGGCACGTGGGCTTGCTGCAGGCTGGAGGCGGAGGCACGTGCCCGGCGCAGAGCAGCAGGTTTCTGGAGCACCAAAGCACACTGGGTGCCTCGCCTCAAGGGTTTGCTCAGCTCAGATCCCCTGTGGCTGCAGGGAGCCGAGCTCCTGCATGTGGCCCTGTCTGCATGGAGCGCGTGGGGAAGGAAGAGGTTCCAGCATGTTAAACTGAGCAAAAATGGCCACGTGGTTAAAAAAGTGCTAACAAGCATTTTGTGTGGATAGCACCATTTCATTTTGGTTTGGTTTCTTGGCTTCGTTTTGCTGTATCTGGTCATTTTCTCTCGTCTTGGCTGAACTAACAGCCCTGGCTTTGGGCATCTGCCGTCAACTGGGCTTCTTCGTGCCCATCAACGCTGCGGTGTGCAGGAGAGCAGGGGGTAATGAGGGTTCCCAAACACTTCTGATGGCATCAGAGGATGCTTCAGTTGAGCTCCTGGCTTGATTTCTAGGTATGAGAAGAAATAACCTATTTTTTATTAAGTTAAATTAAAGCAAGTTCTTTACATAAGGTTGTTCTGAAGATGATGACAAATATGTGGGACCCCCCAAGTTGCAGACACCCTCTGTAGGTATTTTGTGGGATCCCACGTGTGCCCCCCATGGCCATGGGGTCTTCCAGCATGCAAGACTGAAGTACAGAGAGGTGCTGGTGTGCGTAATGTGGGGAGTGAAATGGCTCATGCATCTTTGCTGTAGCAATCTGCGTTTCTGGAATGCTTCTGAGCCTTTTGGTATGAGAGATTATTGACCTGTACACAAGTATGAAAGATTATGAGAGTTAATTTTTCAAGCTTATCACTTGATTTATTCCATAAATGTAGTTCCTTTCATTAAAATACTTGCGCTGCTGGAATTGGGATTGGTGAGCTTGGAGCTTGGAGCAGGGCAGAGGCTTTTTTGAAAAAATGGTCATTTAATGGGATCAGACAGAAATTAAAGCTCACAGTCATCAAGGAATAGGAGTATTTCAGGGTAAAAATGCTGGCAGGGGCCAAGTAAGGGTGTAGAAATAGAAGATAAAGGTAAAGAAAGGAAGGCAGGAGCTGGAGAAAGGTTGAGGGAAGTGGGATTGTTTAGCTTGGAGAAGAGAAGGCTCTGGGGAGACTTCATTGTGGCTTTGCAGTGCTTAAAGTGAGCGTATAAGCAGGAGGAGAACTGACTTTTTGTGTGGTATCATAGTGAGAGGACAAGGGGGAACAGCTTTAAACCGAAAAAGAGGAGATCTGTGCGAGATGTGAGGGAGAAATGTCTTATTCAAAGGACACTGAGGAGCTGGGACAGGTTGTCTGGAGAGGTGGTGGGTGCCCCATCCCTGGAAGCATTCGAGGCTTGGATGGAGCCCTGGGCAACCTGACCTTGTATTTGGCTTGTGATGTCCTCAGCTTCCGGGCCACGGAACAGACAGTTCCCCAGCGTGCTTCGAAGGTGCTCGTGGTCATCGTGGTCATGAAAGAGGCTCAAACCCAAAGAAAGGGTCTGCAAAGTTTGGGGTCTGCAAGGCAGGATGCAGGTTTTTGTCTGGTTTGCAAGTGAATGGCTGCTGCCTGGCATATGTGGAGCCCTGCGCAGCTCAGAGGAGGGCAATCAAACAGCTTGAATCAGCTTTTATCAGAGACAGAAAATTGCTCGATGGGTGGCTGGGTGTTTTAGTCACCACGAGTGCCTGCGAAAAACCAAGGTTTTGATTAAATAAGATTTCTCTCTCTCTCTCTCTTTCTTTTTTTTTTTAAGGATTTTTATCCTCCTGTCTAGTGGGGAAAAAAAAAAAAGAATACTGTATTTCTTTTCTGCAGTTTTGCTAGGTTTCTATTTGCAGGCATTATTTGGCTGCAGACTTGAAATCTTCCCCCATCCGGGTTCAGAGAGGTGTGGTTTCTTCATCACACTTATGCATGGTGACATATGTGTGCAGCAGCAGTGTGGCCATGAAAACATATCCCACCAGTGCTGTGCCCATGCCCTGATGGGAGCTGTGAGCAGGGCTCCGTGGTGCCCAATGCCTGGGCATTCTAGCAGAATTATTGGTATGCAGACAGTGTGTGGAGATCCTCCCGCTACTGTTAACCTTGGCTGAGAAATACATCCTGATAATGTGGGCTGTTAAAGATAAGGCTGCCTGGCAGGCTGATAAATCTGGTTAAGGAGTGCTACTTTGCAGAGTAAATTACAATGCGCGCTCAGATCGATTTGAACAGAAATGAACAATATATTACCGCTCTGTTAATGGGGATGGGATAAATTCCCCCCTCTGTGCTGGGTTTCAGTGTCTCAACTTGTAGCTCAAGACTTGCTGAGGAGATGAGAGCAGCTCTGGCAGCACTGGCATCAACGGGGCGGTAGCACTTCTCACTCACAGCGCTCATCGTGGGCTGGTCTGCAGTGAGCTCCAGCAAGGGGCAGCAAAGGGTGGCAGAAGGTGGTCTCAAGATGCACCAGGGGAGGTTTAGGTGGGATATTAGGGATAATTTCATCACACGGAGGATGGCCAAGCATTGGCAGTGGCTGAAGGCATTGGTGCAGTCCTGATCCCTTGTGGGTATTGAAGGGATGTGTGAGCGTGGCACTAAGGGACGTGGTTTGGTGGCAGGGCTGGTAGGTCAGGTAGGTCAGGCAGATGGTTGAACTTGCTGATCCTGAAGGCCTTTTCCAATCCCAAAGACTGTGATTCTGCATGTGTCAGAGCAGGGTACTTTGCATTTAGCTCACTCAACGGGAGAGCTTTGGAGCACCTCTGCATCCCCCCTGCCCAGAGCAGTCAGCATGATACATTTCTGCCTCTCCAGCAGCTGTTAGCCTCGTATACACGATCATCCTTCATCTCATGCCTGTGGCACTCTGCCTGTATCCCAGAGGACTTCATGGGCTGTCTTCTACCTGCATATCAGGAATCATATTTTGGCTTTTTTTCTTTCCTCTCTTCAGCCTTTATCTGTTGCAGGCAGTGGTTCTCCTCCTGTCCTCCTATTGTGAGCTCCCCTGCTCCTGCTGGCTGTGCTCAGCTCCCCGTGCTCCTCCTCCATGGCCATGCAGTGCCAGCTCCAGCCACCAGCACCAGGAAAACCTCCCCAGGAATGAGTGCTGTGCATCTACATGGCAGTCCCCAGCATTCTGGGGGCTTTCTGTTTCACAGGGCCTTCACAGAGGCTGGTCTACAGATGACCCATGCAGCTCCAGAACCATCACGGTAGAGGAAAAGAGGAAAATACAAACTTGTCTTCCGTGGGACAGCCATTGCTAATCTTTGAAAAACAGACCAGGCCCTCTTCTGATTTAATGCCGTTGGCTGTGTTTTATTGTGAACAGAAAATCTCCTTAATTCTTCATCCTTTTGGATTCAGTCTCTCGGAACTGAGCTGGGAGTTAATTTAGCTCTTTCTCCAAGATAAAAAAAAAAAAAAAAAAAAGGAGGACGTAGTAGGGCTTAGTGAAAAGAGAGGAAAAAAGTGCTTTCAGCATCTCAGCCTTGCTCTCATTCCTCATAATTTTCTTACTCTTTTGTGGCACTGTGTATTTCTGGCTGTTCCGAAATGTGCTGAGCCGTGCCCATGGCGCTGCCCTGCTGCTGTCCAGAGCCACGCGCAGCACCGGGTGCACATTTGGCTTCTCCCACTGCGTAGAGACACAAACCTTCTTGCATCCACCTCCACCACCCTTGGCCACGCTGGCAGATGGCTTTTCTGCTCCCAGCTCCATCATGAGAGTTCGGCTGTCCCACGAGAGCTGGGGCATGAGGCTGTCCCCGGGCCGCCCTGCCTCCCCGCACCACGCAGATGTTGTTTCTGCAGCAGCTGTTTGCACTGCTGCATGTGCGTGTTACCGCAGCAGTGTCATCAAATGGACCCTTCCCAGGGGAGAAGGATGCTCGTCCGCAGCCCTGGGATGTGTCCTGGGGCTTCTAGATGAGCCAAGAGCATCAAAATTAACTCAATATCTGACTGAGGCTGTTTGGTTGTTTGTTTTTTGTTGTTGTTGTGTTTTTAATCTAATGAACTGGAAGGAAATATGTTGAGTGGGGAGGGATGGCTATATATATTCCCCAAAAGCACCGGTTTCAAAATTTTAGACAGCTGTGTACCCGTTTTTAGCAGCCCCTTCACACAGCCCACGCAGCACCCAGAACTTGGAACCCGTCTCGTTTGGAAATACTCTCACTTGATTGGAAAATAGTTTAAATCTTTTAACTTAGAAACACGTTCTTGAGACTCGAGAAGATTTTTAGCACGGAAAATGCAGAAGGCGCTTGCTGGCACAGGGAGCCGAGCTGCTTTGGGAAGGGGTGCGAAGTGGGTGGGGAGCAGAGAATTGAGGTGGACGTTGGTGAGGTTGGGTTGTCACGGTGCAAAGACCCGGGCTGCAGGGGCACAAGGGCACAGATCGATGCTGCCAGGCTACGTGGCCTGGATTTTTGGGTCTGAAATGCTGAGTCAAGCGGCTTTTGCCTTGGGAATAAGGTGCTAATTGATGGTAGCAGTAATTACTTGTTAGCAGTCAGGTGCTCCCGCTCAGGTAGTTACAGAAGGAGGGATGACACCGAAAAGGGATGGAGGTGGTGCTGACGGCCAACCTGTGCGCTGGGAGAGCCCTTCCCTGCTGTCCCTCCTGTTGTGGCCATGCTTGCTGGGCTCGTCCCGCGGTGCCGGCACGCAGTAAGCCGCACTTGGCATGGGCGTGCTCGTTCCTCGAAGGAAGGCGAAGGGAGCGCCGCTATTACTCATCAGCCAAAGGCTTTCAGCTGCATTAATCCCTTGCTGGTCAGTGCGGTGCGTGGCGGTGGCTGCGGTCCAGCGCTGCCGGGCACGGCGAGGGCTGCTCAGCTCTGCTGGCCCACTCTGCCACTGCCCAGCGGGTGCGGCGTAGGGGCAGAAACGGGGAAGGAAAATCCCCACCCGTGATTTTTCCCTGGGGAGGAGAAGCTGCATCAAGGTGTGATGGCAAGGAGATTACCCCGTGCCGCTTTTAATCACATTATTGCTGTGCCAAGTGTGATGCTACATCACCGCGGCTGGAGAAGAGCCGGGCAGGGACTGTATCCCCCCTGCCTGGGAGGGCTCTGGGGATGGGTGCCGACATCACAGTGCTGGGGAGCATTGCTCCACTGTGCAGTCAAATGCTCTGTTTAGTGATGAAAACCACATCAGTGGTTTTTGGCTGAGCTAATCTGTGAGCTGTGGTGGCACTGATGCTCACCCGGTTCACATTAATGAAGCCAATTAGTGTAGAATAGACTCTGCCAAGGGACGCGCAGACAGCGGTGCCCGTGGTTTCGTGCTGCTGTGTTTGCTCTGTGCGTGGGGCACAATGCAGCTGGGAAGCAGGGGATCCTGCCTCCTCCTCAGAGAAACACTGGGAGATTGGCAACTGGGCAGAAACTTGCCCTATAGAATGGCTTGGGTTGGAGGGGACCTTGAAGAGCATCTGGTTCCCAGCCCTTGTGGGGCTTCTGGTTGAGAAGGCAGCACTTGGAACAAGATGGAAGGAAACCCCAAGCTGTATTATTTAAATTAGAGATAGTGGACTCATCTGCTATCCCCAAAAATGGAGTATTGCCCACTCGATTGCTCACCACGTGAACCAACCCTAAATAGGGGGAAGTGCTGGGCAGGGATGGTACACACGCAGCCCCTGCGGGTGCTCGGACCACAGTGCATGCTGGGCTCATCCTTTCCACTGGTTCCCACCCGAGGAGGCACTCATTGGCACACATGGAGGGGCATCGCATGCAGCCCATGGAGGGATTGCTCTGGAGAATTCAGCTGTGCCAATGAGCTGAAACCGAGGGAAGAAGCATTAGCTGGCATTTGGGCAGCAGCATCCGGGGAGCGAAATGAATTACGGCAGTGTTCACGTGCAAGGAGCTGGGAGAAAGATCCTTGAGATGGAGCAGGGCTCGAGAAGCCATTCTGCAAGGCTCTTGCTGCTAATTTGGATCTTGATTCAGGTAGCAGAAGTGTTTTCCATATTTCCCAGGCACCCATCTGTCATCACAATGAGCCCTGCGCAGGGCTTGTCAGCAAATAAATGAAATATTCGTGGGATATTCGCTGTGTGTAATGCTGGGAGATGAGATCTGGCTTGTAGGATACTTTACCTCGCGCCACTTATCTGATTTTGTGCAGCCTCTGTGCCGGTATTTTAATATCTATCGCTTGGAATGTGTAAAATAATGCTGAGGAGCACAAATAACAGCAGAGCTCCGAGATGAGGTGCAGGAGGGGCTCTGTGGGCAGCGCTGGGCTATGCCAGGGCTGGCTGTGTTGGCACAGCTGCTGGAGCTCGCGGTGGAACGTAACCCGGCGGCGCTGGGGGACTCAGCAGTTAATTAAGTTGCCAAGCGGTGGCGATGACCAAAATGATGCGGGAAGGCTTCTATTGTCCTTAATTACCGTTTTGTCGTTGCCCATTAGTAAATTAAAACAATGGCCTGGTAAAGCCCGTCAGGGGTTGGCGAGCGCTGCTCTGGCCAGCCGCCAGCGGCTGCCAGCTCTAAAGGGTAAATGGGCCCCTCAGCCTAAAGAGGGGCCGTGGGAGCTGCAATCACTGCCCAGTCGGTGAGGAGGAACAGCAGAGGTGCCCCAGTCCGGCTGGCACATCTCACCCGGAGCAGAGGCTGAGCCCAGCCAGCTGCAGCCCCCTCCCTGTGCCATAGCCTCTCTGCTCGCTGCTGGGGACGGGCAGCTCAGCGTGGCTCTGCAATCTTCCTGGCAGGGCTATTTTTAATGGAGAGCGTTCCCTTCTCTGGTTCTCAGTGTGGCCCTGCAGAGCTGAGCCATCGCAGCTGCGCAAAGCTGGTGGCAGCTGAGGAGGTGTGGGGCCCCATGAGCCCCCCGGTTCCTGTGGCAGGGTTCATGCTCAGCTGATCTTGGGGATCCCATAAGCTTCACCCCACTGCATGCCCCCTGCCCCTGGGGAAGCGCTTGTGGGGTCCCCAGTGCAGGGTGGCCATCGGTACGGGGACAGGGCAGCCAGGCTCCGTCCAGCTCAGACCTGGTGAGCAACCTGGGGCGGCACCACTGCCACCAAAGGGCCTTTCCTAACCTCCACCCAAACCTCTGTTCTCACACAGCACCCGCCGCTCTGCCTGGGCAGCCCCGAGCCAACAAGGCACTGGGTTTGGAGGCTGAACTTTGGATGTGCAGGGGCTGCCATCGTGGCTATCCCTGCAGTATGCTGGCCAGAGCCCATGGGCACGAAGGCACCACCCCAGGTGGGACCTGACCCTTCCCTAAGCTCCCCATTCCCCATGGCCTGCATCGCCCCAAAAGGGGCCAAGCAGCTGTGCCATCCCCATCACACCTGCCCTCCCTGCCCCTCCACGTGAGCAGCTCCGCAAGGAAAATGGGATTCCTGGAAGAAAAACGCAGGGCTGAGTGTCTCTGTGAGGAAGGGATTCAATTTGTGTCACACAATTACATTTTCTTCTGCCGCCTGAAATAATTATAGAGCAGAGCGTGGCAAGGAGATCTGATTCAGAGGCAACATGATGAGAGCTAGCTCTGAAATAAAAGAAGACAAATGCAATCATTAGGATACAATAGGCTGCACTTGCCCCTTAATTAGACTTTCTCTTTGATTAAGCAGTAATTAAATATTACCGTGCTGAAGGGTTTCTTTTATGGCCCTGTGCAACCCTGATGCTTTCTGAAGATGCTCCTGCATAGGGCGGGCGGAGGAGAGGGGGCTGTGGGGAGGGGGAAAGGCTTACCTGGGGAATGGGGAGAGATGGCTGTGAGCCGAGAAAAGAGAGAAGATTTAAAATGATGAAACATCAAAAGTGAAGCAAACGTCAGGGCCCTATTCCTGGACATTCCTGTGAGGGTAAAAATAGCCCTTTGAGGACTCGGAGTGGGAGAGTGCTTGTGAGCCCTGAGCAGGGCTTCTGCCTCTCCCTGCAGGCTCTCTTACAGCCCCAGCTGCACGCTGTTTTTTCCAGGTCATGAAATGAAGGCTCTTGCTGAGAGCCTCGCTCAATGAGATTGCCTTGTTCTTTTCCGCACAGCGTGTACTTGGGGTGATATCTTTGGGAAGTTTTTTCTTCACATACTTGTGTAGCCAGTACTTTCTGATAACCTAGAAAAAAAAGATCCCCGAGCATTATGGTTGTGCTGTTAGGCCTCTATTGTAGCAAGGAAAACAAAGTGCAGCAAGAAGCTGGGACCCACCAGCAGTGCAGGCACTTGGGTTGTGATGTGCTGGCATTTGCATCATGGTTTGTCTGACCTAAACCTGGGGTCCCCCTGGGGACCCAAACCTGTCCTCCAGATTGTCTTGGTTGGGCCTTCCCCCATGCTGTTGTTTTCAGTGCCTGGTACATTTCTTTGATGCCCTATGCATTGCTTTGATTCCCAGTGTATTGCTCTGATGCCCAGTGCATTCCTATAGATGCCCAGTGTATTTCTTTGATACCCTATGCATTGCTTTGATGCCCAGTGCATTGTTTTGATGCCCAGTGCATTCCTACTGATGCCCAATGCATTGCTTTGATGTGCGGTCAGTCGCACAGCAGCCCAATAAGATGCATCTCCCCATTTCCAGTGGACTTTTCAGCTGCTCTTACTCACAGAGCAGGCAGGGCCAAGCACCCCAGCCCACAGGCAGCACACCTGGAGCCAAAGGCAGGTTCACACTGGGCTCGTTCCCCCTCGAATAGATGCTGAAGGTGTTTTGGTGTAGTCTGCAAGAGATCTAGTCTTCCTCATTAAAACTCCTCCAGGATGATAAGAAGGGGGCATAAAAAGCAAGAATGATTTTTGTGTTGTCACAAACCGCAATTAGGACTTTTCACCCTAAGGCAAGATGGGAGGAATGGAACATTCTGATGGTCATCAGAGCATAGTGAGGCACAGCCCCATGGCGTACTGACTGCTGAGATCTGTGCTCTTGCTGGTGATGGGGCCAGAGCCAGCACAGAACCTTGCCATCCCAGGGCTCACCGTGATGCCCATCTCTGCTGGGCACCGGAGAAAGGGAGGCCCCATTGGCACCGATTTCTAACATGATGCTTCCTTTCCGTGTCCTGCAGAAAAACGAATGGCTGTGTCTGAACTGCCAAACCCAGAGGCTGCTGGAAGGGAGCCTGGCAGACCCTGCCCCGATGCCGATGCCTGCGCCAAAGCAACCCGTGAGCGGCTCCCCTCGGCACCAGCCGACAGCAGCCAGCCAGCGGGCACCGGTCCCTGCCGAGCCGGTGGCACCTCCTGAACGGCAGCCTTCCCCTGCCAGGAGCCTGCGGGCACCCGAGCAGAGCAGGGCCCCCAGCCCTGCTCCGGAGAAGAAGCCACTGGTGCTAGCAGAGGAGAAGCCGCTGCCCAAAGCTGCTGCGGAGCCATCTGTCGCAGCGCCCAAGGGGAAGAGCATCAGCCCCAAACTGGAGGGGGAGAGCAAGGAGGGACGTGCAGCCCCTGAAACGCAGAAGGTGAAGGAGCTGGAGGTGAGCTCTGCCCTTGTCCCCTTGGTCACTGTGTTCCATGTCACAGAGAGGCACTTTTCACATCCGCAATCGAAGCACAGTGCTTCCCAAGAGTCCGAACCGCTCCGGATCTTCTGTTCATAATGCAATAGCTCAGGTAGTTCTTGCCCCATTGGTTTTAAAGGGCAGTCGGAGTTCTCACTAAATGCAAAGCTAATTTTGAAACATTTCCAGCTTGCACTGCAGAAATGGGCATTCCCGAGCTCATTCTGGTTTTTTTTTTTCCCTTTTTAACTCAGTGTGCTTTGGGGAAACAGCCCAACAGCACTGGGATGGCTGTGCCAGGGAGCCATCATGGCCCTTGGGGAGGGAGGCTGCTTGCACCCTGGTGGTCCCCAATCCCATGGGGTCCATGGTACCCCTGCTCACAGGCTCTCAGGCACAGCCCCCACTGCTGAGTGTGACACTGAGTCTCATTGCAGTGCTGCCTCATTGTACTATCAATTAAAGCAATGCCTTTATTCCTGCTGGCATCCAATGAGGATCCTGGGGACTGCCTTGCTTCTCCAGTGTCCTCTGCAGGGCTATCCATTGGAGAAATTAAATTGCCTTCAGAGGCTGCTGGCCTCACACTGCCTCCAGCCCAGCTGTGCCCTCCGGGCTGTGCTGCCAGTCTCTTGCTCCCTGCCCACACCCAGAGCCAGTGCTGTACTCCCAGTGCTGCCTGAGGCCAAGCTCCTGCCCCCTTCGCTAGGGATGTGCTCACAGCCGTAAATATCCCAAGGGTTACAGTGAGGGCTCAGCCATTGCTGGGTCTCTCAGCAATAGAAAATTGAAGGTATTGCCATTATGCAGCCTTCTGGCATTTGCTGTCAGGTGGGGGGCTCTGGGGGGCGTCCCAGGTCTCCTCCTGCTTGGGGCACTCACATACCCTAACTCCACGCTCCCTCTCACCTGCAGGACACGAGCAAGCCTTACCCCCCGGACCTGTCTCGCAGCCCCCAGAGTCTGAGTGACACTGGCTACTCCTCAGATGGCATCTCCAGCTCGCAGAGTGAGATCACGGGGCTGGTGCAGCAGGAGGAGGAGAAGCTGAGTGGCACTGGGCTGGCAGGGCAAAGTCCTCCCAGCCCCTCTGAGCTCACCAAGCTAGAGAGCAGCATGCGGCCACTGCTTGAGGCGCGGGGGGCCCCGGCAGAGACCGGCAAGGGCTCAGAGGCACGGGAGGAACAGCGGCAGCGGCAGCGGCCTCGGTATCTCTCCATCACCCCTGAAGCCTTTGACTCAGACGAGGAGCTGGAGGACATCTTGGAGGAGGATGAGGACTCGCTGGACTGGGAGAACCAGAGGGAGCAGCGGGAGAGCGTGGAGTCCTCAGATGAGTTCGGCAGCAAGCTGCGGCACGACTACGTGGAGGACAGCAGTGAGGGGGGCTTCTCCCCGGTGCCTGGACATCCCAAGGGCCGGGAGGAGGTGGCTGACGAGGAGTTCATGCGCAGGCAGATCCTGGAGATGAGTGCAGAGGAGGACAACCTTGAGGAGGAGGAGGAGGAGGGCTACGGGCGCTCCAAGTGCAGTGCCCCCAAAGCCGAGGTGGAGAAAGGAAAAGAGCCTTCCTCAGCCAAGCGGCGCCTGCCACATGGCCCCGGTGGCCTGTACAAGGAGGAGAGGAAGGAGCTGGAGGCAGCAGAAAGCGATGACATAAGCACAACCCAGGGAGGCCTGCGGCGCTTCAAGACCATTGAACTGAACAGCACCACCGGCTATGGCAGGGAGATGGAGGTGAGCCAGGAAGCTGACGCTGGGCTGGAGAGGGAGCCCGAGCTGGAGATGGAGAGCCTGATGGGATCACCCGAGGAGCGATCCCGTGGTGAGTATTCGTCCACCCTGCCGGCCACCACACCCAGCTACACCTCGGGCACCTCACCCACCTCCATCTCCTCCCTGGAGGAGGACAGTGACAGCAGCCCCAGCCGGCGGCAGCGCCTGGAGGAGGTGAAGCAGCAGAGGAAGGCTCGGCACCGCTCACACGGTCCTTTGCTGCCTACCATTGAGGACTCATCAGAGGAGGAGGAGCTGCGGGAGGAAGAAGAGCTGCTGCGGGAGCAGGAGAAGATGCGGGAGGTGGAGCAGCAGCGCATCCGCAGCACGGCACGCAAAACCAAGCGTGACAAGGAGGAGCTGAGGGCGCAGCGGAGGAGGGAGCGCTCCAAAACCCCCCCCAGCAACCTGTCCCCCATCGAGGACGCCTCTCCTACTGAGGAGCTGCGGCAGGCGGCGGAGATGGAGGAGCTGCACCGCTCCTCCTGCTCTGAGTACTCGCCCTCCATCGACTCAGAGGCTGAGAGCTTTGATGCCGTGACCTCCAAGCTGTACAAGTCGGGCAGTGAGTACAACCTGCCAACCTTCATGTCACTGTACTCCCCCACAGAGAAGGTGGAGAATGTGCAGCCCACCAGCAAGCCCCTCAAGAGCGCCGAGGAAGCCTACGAGGAGATGATGAGGAAGGCAGAGATGATGCAGAAGCAGCAGGTCCAGCAGGCCCAGCAGGACATTTCCTATGGTGGTAGCACCTACCAGCAGGTTGGATACCGCAGCACCGAGGGGCAGAACGGCTTCCAGTACCAGTATGCGGACAAATACGGCTATGACAGTGGCCCCACACGCCCCTCGCAGCCCGACTATTCGAGTTCCCTGTCGAAGCCTGGTGCAGTGTACGAGGAGATCCTGCAGACCTCGCAGAGCATTGCCAGGATGCACCAGTCCTCCTCATTTGACCTGGCTGTGGAGAAGGGAGACAAGAAGAAAGGACAGGAGGAGGCGTACCAGGAGAAGCACTTTCTGAATGCCGAGAGTGCATATGCTGAGTTAATGAAGCAGAATGGGGGACCCCTCACCCCCGGCACTAGCCCCACGCAGCTCTCTGCTCCTGTCTCCTTTTCAACCTCTGAGGGCAGCAAGGTGGTTCCCGACGTCCGGGTAACACAGCATTTTGCCAAAGAGGGACAAGACCTGACCAAGCTCCAGAGCACCCCAGCAGCACCCAGCCCAGCTCCCAAGCCCATCACAGCTCCCTACACCTACAGCAAAGGTACCAGCATGGTCACAACAGCGGTGGCCAGCCCCACCAGCACACCACGGACCTACAGCTCTGCAGAGGCTGCTTCCACACCTGCCAGGAGCTATGGCCCGTCGAAAAGCACCGTCAGCTACGGCTCGCAGACAGAGGACATCACGCGAAGCAAGGTGGGGGTGGAGACCAGCGTGCAAATGGCGAGGGAGAAGCTCCAAGGGGTGAGTGATGGCAAGCCCCCACCAGCCAAGACGTACTCATTCTTCAAGAGCTCCAGCCCCCCGCTCTCGCCAACATCTCCCACTCAGAGTCCCACTCGCGCTGCCCCCAGAGCTGCTGTGCCCTCTGGCCCCACTACCAAGTCCACTGCTGAGTTCTCCACGCAGACGCAAAGTCCCCTCCTCACCTACGATGTCCCCACCACCACCGGCCCCTCAGCCTCCTCCCCCATGGTGGCCCAGGGGACACAGACACCACATCAGGCAGGCTCGCCTCGCCTGACCCGGCAGCAGTCCTCACAGGATGCACCCTTCATGCTGATCACACTAGCAGCCGATGCAGCCAGCCAGACCAAACCACCGAGCTCCTCTGCGTCCCCTGCCTCATCCCCCACCAGGATAAGCCGGCAGGTGATCACCCACGGGTACGGTCAGGAGCCAGAGCAGCCGCTGGGCACATTCATCCGGGCACAGCATGTGAAGGACCCAGCCCAGAAGGTGCCCGTGACTTCAGGCCCCGATGGCATCACAGGGCTGTATAGCTGGGGAGCACTGCCTGCAGAGAACATATCACTGTGCCGCATCTCCTCCATCCCCGGCACTTCCCGTGTGGAGCCAGGGCCCAAGGTGCCCAGCAGCAGCGCTGTGGACCTGCGCACTGCTCTGAAATCAGCTCCCATCATCATAACAGACCAAGGCATGGATCTCACCTCCTTGGCCACCGAGGCCAGGAAGTACTGCCTAACCTTGGACCAAATCCCCAGCCGGCAGTCCACAGCCATCCAGCCCCTGATCATCAACCTCAATGCTCAGGAGCAGCCCCACGCCATCATCGCAGCCTCCAGCACCGCCGGCCTTGCCATCGCCTCCCCGATGCTCATCTCCCAGCCTAAGCAGCCCGTGGTCTATGGAGACCCCTTCCAGAGCCGGATGGACTTTGGGCAGGGGGCCGGCAGCCCGGTGTGCTTGGCACAGGTAAAGCAGGTGGAGCAGGGCGTTCAGACGGGTGCTGGCAGAGCCAGTGGGGCAGCTGGCCCTGCACCCACCAGCAAGCCCGAGCCACCGGCTTCTCCCCAAGCGAAGTTCTCCAGGTATAGTTTGCCCAGTCAAATGGTAAAGAAGGATGTGCTCATCACACAGACCAGTGTTGCGCATAGTGTCAGCGGCCTTCAACAGCCATTCCAGCAGGAGCAGGGCTCGGAGCTGTACCGTGCGGTGCCGGTGGAGCTGAAGACCCAGAGCCCTCTCCTTGCCCTGGGTGGCAAGAAGTCCCAGGTGATGATGGTGCAGGTGGAGGATGTGACAGCTGGCCCGGTGACCAAAGTGCTGAAGGAAGAGCCTCCAGCCAACGTGCTGGACCTCACGGGCGTGAAGGCAGAGAGTCAGGTGGCCTGCTGCGACGTGGTCTACAAGTTCCCTTTTGGCAGCAGCTGCACCGGTGCATTCAATCCCACCTCCAAGGTGCCAGAGAAGAAGGCTGCGGACACGGTCCCCAGCAGGAAGGCCAGTGGGCCCCTGTATGGCAGCAGGGAGCCAGAGCTGCCAGAGACCTTCCCATACAGGGAGCAGCCGGCACCTGCACTCTATGAGGAGCACAAATTCTACCCCGCTGGTACCTTTGGGAGACTCTATTCCTCCATGTCGGACACCAACCTGTCAGAAATCGGCATGAACTACTACCCACTGAAGGGGGACCAACCCTTCCACGAGGCCGCGGTGGACCTGAGCACCATGAAGCACTCCTACAGCATCGGCTTTGCTGAAGGTGGGTATCTGGGCCAAGGGCTGCAGTATGGCTCCTACTCTGACCTGCGCCAGCCCGCTGACCTGCTGGGCCACCCGCTCCCTATGAGAAGGTACAGCTCAGCCTCCAACATCTACTCCGATTACCGCTACTCACCCCGAGGGGACCTGGCCAGCTTCCAGGAGTCCAGCCTGGCCCACTACAGCGCTACGACTGCGCGCGAGATCAGCCGCATGTGTGCTGCACTCAACTCCATGGACCACCAGTATGGGGCCCGGCACGCCAATGGTCCCGACACACTGTCTTATGGCCCCGGCGGTAGGGGGCTGCCAGCCCAGCCAGGGGGCGCCGTGGCCCCAAAACCCAGCGGGATGTTCAACCCTTCCGTCCCCGAGACACGGCAGGGCTTCGGCAGCATGGCACAGTACAACGTGCCCGGCGTGCGCCTGGGTGCCATCAGGCAGATGTTTGCATCCTCCGCCACCGTGCGGGCAGCCGATGGCATGATCTACTCTACCATCAACACACCCATCGCCTCCACGCTGCCCATCACCACCCAGCCAGCCTCCGTGCTACGACCCATGCTGCGTGGGCTGTACCGGCCCTACGGCCCACCCGGCATGGCCGCTGTCCCGCTCGCCAGCCTGGCCAGGGTGCCTGTCGTTGCGCCGCGCGTCCCACTGGCCCCACAAGGCCTCTACCGCTATCCAGCCCCCAGCCGCCTCCCGGCTTCCTCGATGATGGAGACACCCGTCTACCTGGGTAAGGCGGTCAGCACTGCACCAGGCACAGGCCCCGCTGCCAAAGCCCCCACCGCACCCGCCACTGGCATGCAGAGAGCAGAGGCGTCAGGAGCAGCGCCCCGCACCGAGCCTCCTGCAGCGGGCAGCAAGGAGGGTGGCCAGGCAGCCCCCGTGCCCAAACCAGCCTCGGAGAGCGTACAGCGGGAGGAGCGGGAGCGCGAGGAAGAGCGGCAGCGCAAGCAGCAGGAGCACGTGCTGCAGCTGGAGCGGGAGCGTGTGGAGCTGGAGAAGCTGCGACAGCTGCGGCTGCAGGAAGAGCTGGAGCGGGAGCGCGCTGAGCTGCAGCGGCACCGGGAGAAGGAGCAGCTGCTGGTGCAGCGGGAGCTGCAGGAACTGCAGTGCATCAAGCAGCAAGTGCTGCAGCAGCAGCAGGAGGAGCGGCACGCGCAGCTGGCGCTGCAGCGGGAGCAGCTGGCCCAGCAGCGCCTGCAGCTCGAGCACATCCACCAGCTGCAGCACCAGTTGCAGCAGCAGCTGGAAGAGCAGAAGAGGCAGAAGACCATCTTCCCCCCCGCTGGTGCCGAGCCCATCAGCCGTCCACCCGAGGGGCCTGCTGAGGTGCCACGGGGCCCAATGCACAATGGACACGGCTGGACACCAGCCGGCCAGGCGCTGCCCGGGGGTCCTGAAACTGCCAGTGGCCCACGCTACCCTGCACCGCAGCGGCCGCTCAGCAGCTCAGCCTCGGACATGTCACTGCAGGCCGAGGAGTCCTGGGAGCCCGGACGGGGCATCAAGAAGAGGAACTCGATGCCGCGTCTGCGGGACGCCTATGATAAGGAGACAGCGAGGAAGACAGCGGACAGCAGTGTGCAGACAGATGAGGAGGATGGCGAGGAGCGGTACATGCTGTCGCGGCGGCGGCGGTCACGGCGCAGCACCGACTGCAGCGTGCAGACAGATGAGGAGGACAGCGGAGAGTGGGAGCAGCCTGTGCGACGCCGGCGCTCGCGGCCCTCCCGGCACGCCGATGCCGGCACTGAGGGCAAGGCGGATGGCACAGCACGCGGCGTGGCCAGCGTTGGCATCCAGACCATTAGCGACTGCTCGGTGCAGACTGAGCCCGACCAGCTCCTCCGTGTCTCGCCCTCCATCCACATCACCACCCATGACCCTCGTGTGGAGATCATCAAATACATCTCAGCCCCGGAGAAGACGCAGCGGGGCGAGAGCCTCGCCTGTCAGACAGAACCTGAGCCGCCCCCACAGCCTGGAATCGTGGTGCCCCAGCTCACGGTGCCCACCACCATCACCCCCTACTCCACCAACCTCCAGATGGTCAGCACAGGGCCTCTGGACCCCCACGCTGTCCGGCAGCAGACCCTCGGCAAGTTTGAGAAGAAGAAGCCAGATCCTCTGGAGATCGGGTACCAGTCCCACCTGCCGGCTGACTCTCTCTCCCAACTGGTGACCCGCCAGCCTCCCCGCTCCCCCCAGGTCCTCTACTCGCCCGTGTCCCCGCTGTCCCCACACCGCCTGCTGGAGTCTTCCTTCGCCACCAGTGAGCGGCTCAACAAGGCGCACGTCCCACCCCAGAAGCACTTCACAGACTCGGCCCAGCGCCAGCAGACGCTGCCGCGTCCCATCAAAACCATGCAGCGCTCACTGTCCGACCCCAAGCCCATCAGCCCCACCTCTGAGGAGGCCGGCAAGGACAGGTTCTCCCTCTACCAGCACTCACTGCTCCCAGGCACCCAGGTACGTGTGTGCGGGGTCATGCTCGGGCACCCACCCCGGTGATGGCACTTTGTGTCCCAGCTCAGTGGACGTCTCACCCTGCTGGGCTCAGACGTCTCCTCACGCGGCATCCTTCCCTGTGTGTGCCTGGCCAGGCTGACCCGAGCTGAATCGTTTCTGGTGACATCTCACCACTGTGAGCAGGAGAGATGCAGTCACTCAACTCACTCTCGTCCTGCAATAAATAACCTTTCCTTTGGAGAGTGGCCCCAGGAGGCACCTCAGGCCATTTCAGTTTCATTAGTGCTGCAGCAATTAATATTTCAAAAGGTTGGCTCCCCGCAGCGGCTGATGGCAGCCTGCATGCATGGACACGTGGCCCTGCACCTCCAAGCAGGCAGCAGGCGGCTCCTCCAGGTCTGCAGGCACTCAGGGAGCCCTGGTGCTGCAGAGCAGCACAGCGTGACCATGGCAGGACCCTGGATATTCACATCCCACAGCGGGTGCCCTCCGTCTCCTGCACAGCTCAGTTTTGGGGTGCAGCAGCTCACACTCCCATCCGCAAACAGCCTCATTTTGCAGGTGGGGAAACTGAGGCACGACCTGGCAAAACCCCTCTATACAAAGGGGAGAAGGGTAGGCAGGTGATGGGTTGTCCAACATCCCCAAACACAATCTACATTTCGCAGGGTGCAGTGGGGGAACACAGCTCTGTGACAGCTTCCATCTCAGCGGGTCCCGTGTCATCGCCCCACTGCCAATTTTCCCAGCCCTGCTGGAGAGCATTGCAGGGGCTTGTGCAGCACTTAGCAGTGCTCCTCTGCTGGCATGCCAGCAGCCAGCCTGGCATTTGGCTTGCTGCCACTCATGGTAATTATTCATAGAAAGTGCCCTGCCTGTTACTTCCATCCTATTTATTGTGCCTTTACGTAAACGCTGCTTGCATGGGGCATGAGGGAACATGTGCAGGGCACTCAACCCTGGGGGGCTGGGGCCGCACTGCTGACGGCCTCCCCTTGCCTTTGCAGGTGAGCACACTGCAGTCGAGCCCGCTGGCACGCAAGGTGAAGCGCACTCTGCCCAGCCCACCGCCCGAGGAGCCCCACGCGGCCCTGGGCAGCCCGGCCACCCAACAGCTCTACCTGGGCAGCTTGGCCCCCAAGGCCCCTGCCGCAGCACCGGTCACCAAGGCCAGCCTGTTGAAGGAGCTGGACCGTGACCTGAAGCTGGTGGAGCACGAGTCGACCAAGCTTCGCAAGAAGCAGGCGGAGCTGGACGAGGAGGAAAAAGAGATTGACGCCAAGCTGAAGTACCTGGAGCTGGGCATCACGCAGCGCAAGGAGTCGCTGCTGAAGGACCGAGGGACGCGGGACCACCCCTACTTGCGCGGCCTGGCTGACCGCCGCGACTACCTGTCCGACAGCGAGCTGCACAGCCTGCGCCTCGCCACCTATGACAGCGCCGGGCTGCGCCCCGCGCCTGCTGCCCAGTACCCTGACTTCACCGCCGCCTCCTATGCTGCCTACCCCTATGCGGCCCCACCGGGGCCCCCCACCTTCCCTGCCACGCGCCCGCAACCGCCCCAATTCCCTGCTGCTAGCACCACGCAGGACGGCTTGCCACCTGCCCCACTGCCTGCCTTCGCCTCGCCCGCCGCCTTCCCGGCCCCTGGCACCGTGTACCCAGAGCTGAGTGCCCCCGACCAGCCAGGCTTCCGGCCCCAAAACCCCTACCAAGCCCAGAGCACCTTCCCCGGCACAGCTGGTGTGCCCGCAGCACAGCCTGTGCTCTACCAGAGCCCGTCAGACGCACATCAGAAGCCACGGCAGACCTCGCTGGCCGAGCTGGAGCAGAAGATCCCCACCAACTACGAGGTCATAAGCGCGGCCACCAGCTCCTCTGCTGTCCCTGATGTCACCCTCGGTGCGGCGGCGGTGAGCAGCAGCTATGAGCAGTACAAGGCACCCGAAGCCCGGCTGGCTGACAGAACCAGCGTCACGCAGGGCCCGTCAACCAGCTTCTCCTCTGAGTCCCTCTACACCAGCCTGGAGCAGAACATTCCCCGGAACTACGTGATGATTGAGGACATCAGCGAGCTCACCAAGGAGAGCCCAGTGGTGGATGGGCAGAAAGTGGAGCCAGCGGGCACGGGCGCCAACGGCCGCCACAGCAAAGAGAAGAGCGAGATGCTGGATGGCGAGGGGTCCAGCCGGCCGTGCTGCTACAGCAAGGCAGAGGATGAATCCGAGGAGGACATCTATGACCACCACGGCCCTGACCATCGTGGGAAGAACAGCTACCACCGGGAGAGCAACGGCAGGGTGTCGGGGAGCTCGGCGGGCTCCTACTACTACGGGGATAGCGAGTACCGGCACTCCTCACGGGCAGACAAGCACGGCTCTGGCACGGCGCTGCCAAAGCACTCATCCAAGAACCTGGCACCTGCCGTTGTCTCATCCAAGCGCAGCAAGCACAGGAAGCAGGGCATGGAGCAGAAGATCTCAAAGTTCTCCCCCATTGAAGAAGCCAAAGACGTGGAGTCAGACTTGGCCTCCTACGCAGTGACAACATCGGTCAGCAGCAGCAACGTGGCCTCCCGGGCCAAGAAGCTGCAGGACGAGATCACCTACGGGCTCAAGAAGAACGTATATGAGCAGCAGAAGTACTACGGCGCGTCCAGCCGGGACCTGGTGGATGAGGAGGAGCGGGTCTACTCCAGCAGTGGCAGAACCCGCTCCTCCGCCTACGGGCTGGAGAAGTCTTCCGGTCGTGACGCAGGTGGTCGCAGCAAGTCCTTCGAGCGGGAGGCTGTGGAACGCTCCCAGAAGGGCGGCTCCAAGCCCTCATCCCTCGGCATGAGCCAGAGCCGGGGCCGGGCTCCCGTCCGCACGCAGCCCTCCGAGGAGGAAAGCCCCATCAGCCCCCTGGGCAAGTCGGTGGGGGGGTCGCGCTCCGTGGTCCCTCCGCAGTCCGCGGGGGACCCCTGCTCCCAGTTCTGCTCCAGCCACTCGTTGCCTGATGTGCAAGAGCACATCAAAGACGTGCCAAGGAACCACTTGTACAAGCACGAGGAGGGCTACGGCATGGACGATTCCCATTGCGTTGTCTCGGACAGCGAAGGTAACGGCTACCCGTGGTGGTGAGCACCCAGAGCATGGCGCTTCCCCGGGGCATGCTCGTCCGCAGAGACACTCACGGCCTCAGTTTGCTTGACACGTGCCTTCCTCCCCCCTTTCCAGTCCTTGTCTGGGTGTTCGGTGTTGGCCGGCGGCGCTCGCGCGGTGCCCCGTCCCGTCCCTGCCGGCGCGGGCTGTCCCCTGTGTGTGTGACGAGCTGCTTGCCTTCTCCTGCCTCATTGCATGGCTTCAGCCCGGGCTGCGTTCCTGCCTGAGGAGCGAGAGATTGACTGTCGTTTGTTTTTGGTTTCTGAAGCCTATCATTTGGGTCAGGAGGAGACAGACTGGTTTGATAAGCCCAGGGAAGCGCGGTCAGAGAGGGTAAGGCACTACGGCGGCCACTCTTCCTCGCAGAAGAGACCCCCGGCTAAGCACACCTACCACGACTACGACGAGCCACCGGACGAGGACCCGTGGCAGCACGATGACTATCCTCAGCACCGCGAGCACCGGCACCACGGCGACTACGGCCGCCACGCTGCCTCCTCCCGCCACGACGAGCAGCCGCGTCGCTCGGCCAAGCAGCACCAGCGGGAGTCCGGCCGCCACGAGCCCCGCGGCCACGGCACGCCGGCCGCCGCCAAGAAGGCACAGCAGCCAGAGCCCCGCGCCTCGGCACCGTATGGCCCCGGCGCCTCTGAGTACGCGCCGCCGTCCCGCCACCACGGCGCCGAGCCCCAGAAGGCGCCCAAGGCTCCGCAGCCGCACGGGACGCCCTCCCCGGCGCAGAAAGCGGAGCCCTCGGTCCCCGCGCAGCAGGCGGCGGGCAGGCAGCCGCAGGCGGGGCAGCCGGCGGCGCGGCAGCAGCCTGCGGCGCGGCAGGGCGCTCAGCAGGCGGGCGCTGCGCAGCCCAGGGCGCAGGGAGCCGCCGCGGCCCGGCCGGCACAGCAGCAGCCGGGGACGGGCCAGCCCGCGGGGAAGGCGGCGGCCACGCTGCACGCACAGCCGGGAGGACACCCAGCGCCGCAGGTGAGCCCGCATCTGCTGCGTCTGCTTGCTGTGGCTGGGGAAGGGCTGGGGACCGGGGCATGTGCCGCGCCAGGTGCCCGTGGGAAGGGCCATCCCTGTGCCCCTGACTCTCGGGGTGTGGAGTCTTGCTCCCACTGTACTTTGGGGTCGTTCCTGTGAAGCAAAGTGCAGACATTGCCACGGCGAGCCCCGTGCCACCTCCCACCCAGGGGGCCGGTGCCGAAGAATGCTCTGCCATCCCCTCCAGGAGGGCAAGAGCTGACAGGCATCTTCTGCCTTGCAGCTGAAATCAGAGCAGACGGACACGGCCAAACCCGCAGCAAAAGTGCCGCAGCAGCCTGGGAGAGCGCCTGCAGCTCAGCCCCCAGGAGCAGCAGGTCAGTGCATGATAGTCAGCGACCAGAACCCCGGTGCTGGCTGCCTGAGGGTCATCCGGTGGGACTCACCTTTGCTGACCGCCACCTTGTTTGTCCTCCAGCAGACAGCAAGACTGGTCCGAGGGCAGCCGGGACACGTGGCCCTACCGGCCCAGCCATGGGGCAGCCTGGGGCGGAGGGAGAAAGCGTCTTCTCCAAAATCCTGCCGGGAGGGGCAGCTGAGCAAGCAGGCAAACTGACTGAAGGTGAGGGCTGCCTCCACGTCCCTGCGGTGAGATGGAGTTGGGCGGCACAGGGGTGGCTGGAAGCCTCTGCCAGGATGCACTGCTCCCACAGCCAGGGATGTGTGAGCGCCAAAGTCTGATGGCTTTGACCCGGGGACCGCGGGCACAGGGTGCGGTGGGATGTGGCCGTCCTCATGCCTCTCCCGCTTCCCCACAGCGGTGTCGGCTTTCGGCAAGAAATTCACTTCGTTCTGGTGAGAATGGCGAAAGGTGAGTGCATGGTGCCGGTGCCGCAGCCCGGTGCCCCCTGCCCGCCGTGCCCTGATGCCCTCCTGCCGCAGGAGCTGGGGAAGCGAGTGAAGATCGAGTCGTTGCAGCGGAAAAACCTATGAAGAAGCCGGGGACCTCAGCACACAGCGCTGACTCTGGGTATAACGGTGAGTGGCCCCTCGGCAGCTGCGCCGAGCTCCGTGCTGGCAGCCGGCGCACCGCGGGGCCGGCCGTGTGGCCAGATAGCGGTGTCCCCTCACCGCAGGGATGTGGCCCTGTGGGCTGACCTCTTCTCTGTCTCTTGCCAGCTTTTGAAAGCGGGGTGACCCCTGGGTGCTGGACCTCCCGTGGCAGATGGCGGCGAGCAGCTCTGGCGTGGTGCAGCGTAGGGGGCCCCGCGTGCCGAGGGGCTGCACCCGGACCCTCGGCCCTTTCTCAAGATTATACACAGAGTTGCTCCCTTCGAACCCCAGCTCTGGTGTCTTCATAGGTTTTTCCCCTCCGTGTGAGCCGAGGGCTGCTCCCCGTTCCCTCCGCCCCACCAGCTCCTCGGTCCCCTGCACTGCCGCCCGCTCCCCCCGTGGAGCTGGCACGCCCCGTTAGGACCTAACACTGTTTCACTACCGAAATACGAGGCCATAGGACTCTGCCGGGCGGCGCGGACGTGGGCTGGCCTTTGCCGACGCGGCCCTGCCGGGCTCTGCCCCGAAGCCATGGGAAGCATCCGAAGGGCCGCGCTCACCCTCGCCACGCAGCCGGCGCGCCCCACCACCGGGCACCCCTTTTCTTTCAAGAACAGCCTTAATCATCCCACTTTGAGTTCTCGTATACCTCATCCGCACCGGGAGGGGCAGGGGGAGTCTGCAGGGGGGGAGGGGAGGGGCTGGATCTTTTCTTTTTCTTTTCCACTTTTTTTTTTTTTTTCTTTGGGCTCATTTTGTTGTTTTATTTGTTTGTTGTTTGTTTTGGTTTTTTTTTAATTTATTTCACTTTCGACCAAATCCTCTTCCCCCTTTTGCTTTGTGCGATGAATTAGCACATGGGCTGTCGTCTGTAGAAGCAATAGAGTGCAGGAGGCCACAAAAGAGCACAATCCATGGAACAAGACCAGGAGAGCTTCGCCTCCGCCGATATCCTTCCTCTTACTGTGCAATCCAAGTCCTTCTGAAGCCATTCCGCGTGGGCACGCTCGGACCGGCGGGGCTCCCCCCAGCACTGGGAGACGCACCCAGCCCTCGCCCACCCTGGTGCCCCGCCGGCGCCCGTCCCATGTTCTATGCAACGAAATAACACGACTCCAGAACGAGACCCGTTCATAGCTGATAATCCGACGTCGCGTGCAAGGGTGTCATTGCAAACCGGGTAACTCCTCTCTCGACCACCTGTGCGTATGAAGTTCCAATTCGTGGCATGTTTGACCCACGGAGGGCCACTTTGCCAAAGGGCAGCCATAGCGCCCGTGACCGTCTGTCCTGTCGTAGAGCATGGCTTGCTACTTCTCTGCACGGTCTCACCGCGTTTCAGTGCTTGCTGTTTTTTGCCTGGACTCCTGTTTTTTTTTTGTTTTATTTTATGTTTTTTTACCCCCCCACTCCCTTTTTTTTTTTTTTTTTTTGGTTTTTCTCCTCTCTCTCTCCTCCATCGGTTCATCTCCATACCGACCGCGATGCGTGCACCGGGGTTACGGGCTGGGCTCCCCGTGCCCACCGCTGCCGGCTGTGCCCCCGCCGCCCCTCGCGCTGTAAATAGGTGCCGGGGCGCGGCTGCACGCGGGGCCCCGCTGCGCCCCAGGAGAAGTTTACAGCGGTAAGTGCAATGCCGGCGCCCTCCCTCTGACCATTGTGACGGTGTGCGTGTCTGCTGTGCTCCGTGAGACCCGTAGTAACCCCTCGTGCCGCGCTGTGTCGTGACTCCGTACAGAAGCTGCCCCCACCCAGGTATTTCTGTGGGAACAAAATAAAAGGACTTGATATAAACCACACACCGCCTCCGCCTCGTGCCTTCGTGCATCCCGGGGATGGCCGGGAGCAGCGCTCCGATCGCGGCAGCGCTCCCAATCCGGTCCGTGTTTCGGGTCCCGCCCGGAGGTATCGCGGTAGTGGTTCCGGTCGCATCCGCGAGGGGGCGCCGTAGCGCGGCCGAGGCCAGAGTGCCGCAGCCAATGGGAGGCGGCCCCGCCCCGCCCCGCCCACCGTCCCGGATGTGCCGGAGCTCGGCGGTGCGTCCGCTCGGTGCAGCGACATGGAGCCGCTGGTGAGGGGCTGAGAGGGGACGGGTTGGGGGCTTGGGGGGGCGGTGACGTCACTGCCCCGGGACCCCCGCCCTCCATTACCTTCCCCCCGACCGGTGCTTGCCCCGCACCCCGAATTCTGCCCTTCCCCGGGTGTCCCCGTACCCCATAGTCGCCGCCGCGGGACCTTCCTGTCCTCCTGACGCCTGGGACCCCTACCCCCCCCCCGGCCCTGGTAGGACCCCCCAACCCCCCCCCCCCCCGTGCCCTGGTACCCCATTCACAGCCCCCTCGTGCACTGGTTCCCTTCATAGAACCCCCCCAGCCTTCGTAATTCCTCCGTGTCCCCTTATTCCTTGCTAAGAGCTGAGTGCCCCCATAGAAGCCTCTCCCGGCCTGCCCTTTGCCCCCCTCCTCGTTCTCCCGCAGGTGCTGCCCAGTGCTGAGGAAGCTGCAGCTCTGTACCGGGAGCTGAGCCAGAACCCTGGGATCAGCACCGCCTGCCTGGGTCCCGATGTCACCACGCAGTACGGGGGCAAGTACTGCAGCCTGTACACCGGTATGGGGTGGGCCCTGGGCGAGGGGGGCAGAGGGGTCCTCGCTTCTCCTCACCCTCATCCCCGCAGAGTGGTCGCAGCGGGACCTGGTGCAGGCCAAGAGCATCAAGTTCTGCCGGCAGTACCTGCTCTTCCACGACGGGGCCTCCATCGTCTATGCAGGGCCTGGCGGTGCCTGCTGTGAGATCAATAATGAGTGCGTCCTCGTGTCCCTACCTCCCCACATCCCCACGTCCCTGGCAGCACGGGGCTGATGAACAGCCTTCCCACAGGTTGCTGAGCTGTGAGTCCCCCAGCGGTGCATTGAAGGCTGTCCTGCTCAAAGTTGCCGGCAAGGAGAAGGAGAAAGAGAAGCAGTTCCTGGAGGTGAGTGAGGGGCTAGAGGGTTACAGAAAGGAAGGGACTGGCAACCTGGGCTCCTCCTGCCCCTCTGCTCCCAGGTGTGGTATCAGAACCGTAAGGTGAAAAGCATCGACCTGACGGCGCTGGATAAGCATGGCAGCGTCTATGATGACGGTGAGGGACGGGATGGCCCTGGGGGATGCTGGGGACAGGACAGTTTGTGCCAGATCTTTCCCCACAGACCAGTTTGGCTGCCTGGTCTGGTCGCACTCAGAGACCCACCTGCTGTATGTGGCGGAGAAGAAGCGTCCCAAGGCTGAGTCCTTCTTCCAGACCAAAGCACCCGAGCTGGATGGCTCTGCTGATGAGGAGCTGGAGTGCCCCAAGAAGACAGATGCACCCATCAAGGTGGGTCCCCACCACCCCGGGGGTGATGTCCCTCCACCCCGGAGCTGGCACTTATGGGACTGTGCTACAGGGCGAGCAGTTTGTGTACTATGAGAACTGGGGGGAGACACTGAGCACCCGCAGCGTCCCTGTGCTCTGCGTGCTGGACATCGAGGGCAGCAGCATCTCAGTGCTGGAGGGCGTCCCCAAACACGTGTCCCCTGGACAGGTCAGGATGGGGAAAGGGGACGCGGGAGGTGATGGACAATGGGAGACTTTGTTACTGAGCCACACGGTCCACTGCTCACAGGCCTTCTGGTCCCCAGATGACACTGGGGTGGTGTTTGTGGGCTGGTGGCACGAGCCCTTCCGCCTGGGGCTGCGGCACTGCACCAACCGCCGGTGAGTCCCCCTGGTCCCCACCACCCTGAGGACCCCGGCCCTGTGGTGACAGCTCCTCTCTCCCGGCAGCTCAGCGCTTTTCTACGTGGACCTGACTGGTGGGAAATGCGGTGAGCAGCTCACCCTCACACCTGCAGTGCTGAGCGCCGTGCAGCCCCTCACCACCCGCTTGTGACCTTGCAGAGCTGCTCTCTGAGGACACTGGGGCCCTGTGGTCCCCACGGCTCAGCCCTGACTGCTGCCACATTGCCTACCTGGAAAACAGGGTGCTGGGCCCCCACCAGCAGTGCAGCCGCCTCCGCATGGTGAGCGGCTCTGCTCCCCCACCTACCTGGGGGGGCTGGTGCCGTACCCCTACCTTAGTGAGCTTCCTGAGTGCACCTGACACAGCCTCCCACCCCACGTCTCCCACAGTACAATTGGCGTACCAAGCAGACCTGCACTGTGCTGGAGGCTGTGCCGCGGCAAGTGTGGGGTGAGTGTAGCCCTGTGGGGCAGGTTTTGAGTCATGGGGCAGGTCTTGGGGCAGGGTGAGGTGTTGAGCACCGATACTTTCATTACAGGTGCCTTCCCTGGGATCTACTGCACCGCTCTGCCAAGGCTGTGCTGGGCAGCCGACAGCCGTCGGCTCGTGCTGGACACGTCCCAGCGCAGTCAGCAGGTAAGGACTGCAGGGCCTGGGGGCACACAGAGCAGTTGTTCTGGTGCTGAGCTGGACTCTGCCCTTCTGTCCTCAGGATGTGTTTGTGGTGGACACGCAAACAGGCAGCACAACCTCGCTGACAGCTGGTGAGTGCCACGGTGCCAGGGTTGGGACAGGTTGGCCTGCAGCTCTGACCCTCTCTGTCCTCCCCAGATGCACCCCAAGGGAGCTGGTCTGTCCTCACCATTGACCGGGATCTCTTGGTGGCCCAGTTCTCCACCCCAAGCTGCCCCGCAACGTTGGTATGGTGACATTCCTGTCCCCAGTGCCCCCCTGCCCTCTGGGTGCTGGTGCTGACACTTCTCTCTATGCAGCAAGTGGCTGTCCTGCCTGGTATGGGCCAGGAGGCACAGATAAAGTGGATATGCCTGCAAAATGCACCCCCAGTGCCTGGCATCAATTGGGGCATCCGTACCCTGAAACCCCCACCAGATCAGGAAAACCCCCAGTATGGTGAGTGCTGGGGGCAGCGCGGCTGTCGCTCATCCCCACTGAGCCCTGATTGCTTACGCCCTCCCCACAGAGGGGCTGGACTTTGATGCCATCCTGCTGCGCCCAAGTGAGGGTCCCACTGTCCAGAAGCCCCCTTTGGTTGTGATGCCCCACGGTGAGAGCTCGCCCTCCCCTCCCACTGCCCAGCGCCAGCCCTGGCCCTGCAGTGTCATTCCCACTACTTCTGCCCCACAGGGGGACCCCACACTGTTTTCTCTGCTGGGTGGATGCTGTACCCAGCCACGCTGTGCCGCCTGGGCTTTGCTGTGCTTCTGGGTGAGTTGTTGGGGCAGATGGGGCGCAACACCTTCACAGTACCCATGGGGTTCTGCAGCAGGAGGCTCTGACACCTTCTCTTGCAGTGAATTATCGTGGCTCACTGGGCTTCGGCCAGGACAGCGTGAACTCCCTGCCAGGCAATGTGGGCACACAGGATGTGCGGGATGTGCAGGTAGGATGCGCGTGCCCTATCGTCCTGTGGGTGTCCTGGGTTGGAAACCTGGGCACAGTCACATCCCCACTTCAACAACTGTCCCTGGTGCTTACAGTTCTGTGTGGAGCAAGTGCTGCAGGAGGAGCAGCTGGATGCCAGCCGAGTGGCCCTGGTGGGTGGCTCACACGGGGGCTTCCTGTCATGCCACCTCATCGGGCAGTTCCCCGATACCTACCGTGCCTGCGTGGTCCGCAACCCCGTGGTGAACATCGCCTCCTTGCTCACCGTCACTGACATTCCTGACTGGTGAGTGCTGCAGCCCCCCGCTTCCCTCAGCCCCGGCACCGCACGTCCCCCTGCCTCTCACCCGCAGGTGCCTGACGGAGATAGGAGTACCCTACGTGCCCAATAACTTCCCAGACTCAGCCCACTTGACAGTGATGCTGCAGAAGTCACCCATGTCCTACATCAATCAGGTACATCCCTGTCCCGTCCCATCCCCTGTACCGGCCTGCAGCGCTGCAGCTGAGTCTGTGCCCTTCCTGCAGGTCCGCACGCCTGTACTGCTGATGCTGGGGGAGGACGACAAGCGCGTTCTCCCGGCGCAGGGGCTGGAGTATTACCGTGCCTTGAAGGCCCGTGGCGTGCCCACACGGTGAGTGGGATGCAGGCACTGGGACGTGGGCTGTGGGCACAGCGCTGAGCCCTCTCTCCCTGCAGGTTGCTCTGGTACCCCAAGAACAACCACGCGCTGGCCGGCGTCGAGGCCGAAGCCGACAGCTTCATGAACATCGTGCTGTGGCTGCTGCAGCACCTGCAGGGCTGAGAGCCCCCGGCACCATCACCCCCCAATAAATGTTGTTGAGCACTTGGACTCTCTGCGGTGGTTCTTTGGTTGGCCTCCGCTGCCCCCGGGGCTCGTGACCGCAGGCGGAGGTTGGGCAGAGCCTGCTGCCAGCTCCCAGCACCCTTCCTGGCTCTGGCCCCGGCGGGCTGCTCGTGCACCCTGGCACCCTGCCCACGCTGAGCCACGGCCGGCTGAGCACGGAGCAGCCCCATGGCCTCGGGGACGCAGCGGGGCGCGGGGAGCTGGGGGCAACCGGCGGAGGGGCAGCGGAGCAGCCCTGGTGCCTGCTACAGGGAGCTGAGCCGCTTCCCTGCCGTCAGCTGTGCCGCGCTGGGGGCCACCGCGGGGGGACAGGGACAGGGACAGGGACAGGCCTTCCTGCTGCACACCGGTGAGTCAGGCCCCGCGGCCCCGCTGCGCTGTGCCCGGGCTGGTGCTGACATCCCCGTCCTGCAGAGTGCCGGCAGCCCGACCTGCCCCGCCGGCGGCTCCTGCGCTTCAGCCGCCACTACAGCGTTCAGCGCACGGAGCGCGGCCTCGCCATCAGCCGGGCTGCGCTCAGCACGGAGATCCACAACCGGTACGGCTCGTGGCCAGCCTGTGGGACGGGGCGGCGCGGGGCGTTCTGTTCTGTACCCTCCACGGCTCCCTACCGCTTGCAGGCTGCTCGGCCAGGATTCACCCTCGGGGCAGCGCCGCGCCGTGCTTGTCCGCCGCCCACCGCAGGGCCACGAGCTGCTGGAGGTAATGCGGTGCCGGGGACGCGCCGGGGAGCCGGGTGCAATGGGCACGGTGCAGCCGGTGAACCTGCTTCACCCAGGTATGGGATGGCAGCGGGCGCAGCCACTGCGTGGATCTGACAGCGCTGGGGAAGCACGGGGCGGTCTACACAGAGGGTAAGGACCCCTCCCCAAATCCTCCTCTGCACGGCTGAGTGTGGCACAGCCGCGGTGCCCGGCTGCCCCCGCACCGTGGAGCGCTTTGGCAGCCTGTGCCTGCGGCAGGGCCGTTTGCCTGCCTGGCCTGGTCCCACTTGGAGACGCAGCTGCTCTATGTGGCTGAGAGGAGCCGGCCCACGCTACCTGCAGCCTGCCCAGGGCAAGTGCCAGGAGCAGCCGAGCCAGCAGAGGATGAGGATGAGGAGGTGGGTGGTGAGTATGTGAGTATACTCTGCACATGGTGAGCACCGTGAGCATGCCGTGTGTCCTGTGAGCATGCCCCACAAATGGTGAGTGTGCCTTGATTCCTGTGAGTGCGCCAGATGGGCAGTGAGTGTGCCATGTGCACACTGAGCGTGCCATGCTCCCTGTGAGCATGCTGCAGGGCGAGCAGTTCGTGTACCACGAGGGCTGGGGAGAAAAGCTGAGCACTTGCAGTGCCCCTGTGCTCTGCATACTGGATATCAAGAGCAGCAGTGTCTCAGTGCTGGAAAGTGTCCCTGAGCACGTGTCCCCTGGCCAGGTCAGTACTGGGAGGTAGGTGGGGCAGCTGTGGGATCAGGCTGAGGCCCAGACCTGAGCCTGGCTGTCCTACAGGCATTGTGGTCCCCAGGTGACACTGGTGTGGTATTTGTGGGCTGGTGGCACGAGCCCTTCCGCCTGGGGCTGAGCGCTTGCTCCAACAGGAGGTGAGCCCCAGTGCCTCCCACGCTCACTCACTGCATGGCACAGGCATGGAGCTCTGACCCAAGCGTTCCTCCTCCCCAGGTCGGGTGTTTTCCACCTGGAGCTGGCCGGCGGGCATTGCGGTGAGCACTGGGACACAAAGGACCGTGGGCTCCTTGCTGTCCCCAGGCACTGACGCACTGCCCGCAGAGCTGCTGTCTGTCCCTAACCGTGCCTCCTTCTCACCCCGGCTGAGCCCGGACGGTCAGCGCCTGCTCTACTTGGAAGGGGCTGTGGGAGGGCCCCACCGGCAGTGTCTGCAGCTGCGCCTGGTGAGCAGGATCCTGCACGCTGGGCCACCCGTCCCACACTGGGCAGGTCCCCAAAGTCTGTTTTGGTCTCCGAATCCCCGTGCCTCAGTTTCCCCTTTGGGCTCGGCTCCCCCCAGCTCACCTGGCAGACGCGGCAGACGGTGACGGTGCTCGACGTGGTACAAGAGCCCACGGGCAGTGAGAGCTGTAAGGCTGGGTGCTGCTGGGGGATCGGACCATCACACTGAGTGCCACCACCCCAACTCCTCAACGCTCCCTCCCACTCACAGCCTTCACTGGAATCTACACCGATGCGCTGCCACTGCAGTGCTGGGCAGCTGACAGCCGGCGGGCGCTGCTGTGCACCCCACAGCGGAGCCGCACGGTGAGCTGGGGCATGGGGACAGGGCACAGCCATGGCACAGCCCCCGTGTGACGCTGTCCCCACACAGGACCTGCTGCTGGTGGACACAGAAACTTCCACCATCACCAACCTCACTGCCGGTACGTGGCACCCGGCTGCTCGCGTCGCTTTGGTGAGCAGGATGAGCACTGGGAACTGTGAGCGTGGTGCTGTCCCCAGGGTCACCAGAGGGGTGCTGGGAGCTGCTGACCATCCAGTGGGACCTGCTGGTGGCCACCTGCTCAGCCCCACACCACCCACCCAGCCTGGTGAGCTGAGCACCATGCAGTACTGGCACCGTGCGAGGTGCTGGTGACACCCTGCTATGGAATAGGAGTACCTGGTGCCACCCGCTGCCTGTCCCCAGGTGATGGCAGAGCTGCCACCGTTGGGCCAGGAGCTGCCCCTGCGTTGGGTTCCAGTGGAGGACACCCCACCAGTTCCTGGCATCACCTGGAAAACGCTGACAGTCCAGCAAAACTCTGCTCCACACAGTGAGTATGTGGGGGCCCAGCAGTGCCTGGGTGCACAGGGTTGTCTGTGGCACTGGGTGCTGAGTGGGGCCCCTCCAAAGTGCAGGTCCCCAGACCTTCGAGGCCCTGCTGCTGAGCCCAACAGGCGGCACCACTCCGCACCCCCTCGTTGTGTGTCCCCACGGTGAGTGAGGGCCAGGGGGACATCCTGATGGTACTGGTGGCACTCAGGTAACATCCCTGCTATGCCCAGGCGGCCCTCACGCCGTCTTCGATGCCCGCTGGCGCCCAAGCATGGCTGCGCTGTGTCAGCTGGGCTTCGCCGTGCTGCTCGGTGAGTGATGGGGACTTCAGTGCTGCGTGTCCCCTGTGCCACAACGGGATGTGGCCTCCACCATCCCCATCTCTGCAGTGAATTACCGTGGCTCGCTGGGCTTTGGGCAGGCAAGCATTGAGTGCCTGCAGTCCCGTGTGGGTGAGCAGGATGTGGCTGACACACAGGTGAGGAGCAGCAAACAGGTGCTGATGGTGGGGCGCTGATGGTGGGGTGCTGATGGTGGGGTGCTGATGGTGGGGTGCTGACGGTGGGGTGCTGACGGTGGGGTGCTGACGGTGGGGTGCTGACGGGGGGGG
>NW_024884272.1:0-5469 GCF_019232065.1 Centrocercus urophasianus
TTTTTTTTTCTTTTGCAGATAGTACTTACACTTTTTGACATGTGCCCTTGCCATCCACACTGGGTGATCTATGTAGTGTTTGTCCCTTGTTTTGGCATTTTGATATGTGTGAGAGAGGTGAAATGGCTTTAAAAGCTTTTTGCTGGCGCCTGCGGTTTTCAGCAGACCTACTGGCACAGCTGACTCTGATAAATTGAAATGAGACTGTTTCTCTACAATTTGACATAGGGATGTTGAGGTGTAGGACTAGGTTATCAGCTGATGCATATCCACTGTGCTTGCTATACATGGCCAAAACTGACACCAGGAGAGCTAACCTGAATTACCTCAGCTGGAGGTTGGTCCTTTGCAACAAAGACTGGGAATTATGTGGTACTGTAATATACTTCCTACTGAAGGGTAAGGTAACAGATTGACAAGGTTCATAGACTAGGCGTTAGCCTGTTCTTAGTAGAAGTAATGCAGTTAATGAGTGCCATTACAGCATAGTCAATCTTACAGAAAAACGTCCAAACTGAAAAGGAGGTATTGAGACCTTCTCACCTGGAGCTAATCTGCCCCACAGCCTGCCCTACGTACTTACTGCAAGCTGTACAGAAATGCTTTAAGGCCAATGGCTCTATCTTGGCTGGATCCTCATTGCTAGTATAGATTGACAGCCCCTCTCCCGAAACCAGAGGACTTCTGCACTAATATGAAAGTTTATTAGAGTTGGTAAGAGTCTCCCATGGTGGTATTCACAATGTGATGAAAATGAAGACCTCCATCAGAATCTTGCTTAGCGTGCAATATAACTTGCTGTTGATGTCCTCAAAAGACTGGCCCAATGTGGATCTTCTAACCACTTAACACAAGGCCAAGGTGTCATTAAGCGTATCTTTCTCTAGGTAATTTATCCCATTTATGCTGATATTTTCTTTGTAAATTTCTGTCTCTAGATACTTCTGAGGCCATTGGGTCTTTGCCTGTGGTTGGAGTCTTTGTTGTCCTCCTTCCAGACCTCCTTCTCTCCATCAACAGGAACTTTGAAAAGAAAGGTGGGTTCTCATGCCTGGAACAACAAGGGAGAAGAAAACATTACAGTCTAGAGCTCATGATGGCCTGGGTGAGTATCACAATACTATACCACCTTTGATGTACAGAATCTTCTTGAGACTTTGATTGTGGAGAGAATAGAGATATTTACAGTGTCTCAGGTTGTTTGTGTGGTTAACTGCAGGGATTTGGATAGACTGTAGCAACCTCCAGAACTTGATCAAATGGATATACAATTGCTGCCAGGCTCCCATTATCATTGTTGTTTGGAGTACTCTCCTGAGAAATGGAGGGCAACACTAGAAAAAAGTGCACTCACCACGCTCTCTGTTATGGGAGTGTTTTGTTAATTCAGTTAAAATGTGAATAATTTGGAGTAACAGCACTGCCTTTCTGCTCCTGAAGGATATGCCTGCCCTGGTTTTCTTGCAGTAGCTATTATATGCTCTTTCATACATTTGTTGTTGTCTGGAAACATTATGTCTTGAGTAAACCCATGAGTCCTAGGGACAAAAGAACTGTGAAAGAGCCCATCAGGGAATTTGACTCTGTTATAAAAATAACATTTTAATTTTTCTTAGCTGTCAGAAGATGCATCCATCCTGTTAATGATGGTAAATGGGAATTTGGTGATTTCATCATATATTTGTTGGTGAATTTGCATGTTGTAAGTATAGAGTCATCAAAACAATTAGCCAAGAAGTGGCCTCAGAAACCTTGCAATTAAAATGTCTGCTTCCTAGTGGTTCACTCATAAAGCTAATTGTAGAAGGGCATAGTTGCAAAGCCTGGAGCCCTTGGAGCCTTTTTGGTGCACATTTTGCCTTGCATTGTGAGTCCCACTTGACTATTGCAAGGGGTAAGATCCTGTCATACCTGAAGAGTCCAAGTTTTTTGAACAAGCAAATGTGAAGTCAGTGGTGCTCACTGATTTCTTGCTTAATTTGTTAATGAGCCAAGGTCAGGCTGATGGTACCAGCGAGTTTAAAAAGCAAATGGTGTTTGAAAGGTCCTCCTGCTAAAGGTTCTGACTTCAATGTTTCTATGCAAAGATTATGGTGGGTATTTTTTTGTTGTTTTGTTTTTTAAACTATGTTTTCTTCATCAAGAATATATTTAAGTCTTTTATCCCTTCCCCTCCCATCAAGTAGTATAAAAATGTGGCTTTTATTTCAGTTTTTGAGATGGCACATCTTGCCGGAGTATGTAGGCGTTGACATTCTATAGAGCTGTCACAGGCTATCATGTAAACATGTATTTGCAGTGCCTTTTAAAATGTGAATTATTACTAAACAGGGTGGCTTTTTTTTTTTTGTGTGTGTATGTGTTTTGTTCCTTCCAAATTTTGAAAGACAAAAAATTGCTTCCCAGCTGACATGCTCGATGGCAGTTTTCATTTCAGACTAAATCTTGTGTATCTGAGTAATAAACCTTTGAAAACATGGGTTTATAATGGAAACACTAATTCAACTTTAACTACAGCTGTGCCATACAAGCAAAATACCACACACATTAATGAGGTGCTAAATCTGATACGGCAGAGGAATGTGTTGTAATCATTAATTACAATGGAAACTTGAAGTTGGAGCCTGCTTTTTCCCTTCAAACAAAATCAGGTTGGTGAGTTGGAGCTAAGAGTTATTTAAAAATATCAGCTGTCTATTTTTAGTTAAAATTTCACAATGCTGTTTGGATAGTTGTAAGGCCAATACAGAATATACATGTAGGTAAAGGTGATGCTTTTTAAAAGACAGCAGTGTGAGAGGACAGATTAAAGAGGACGGTGCTAACACAGCATGTCATATGGCAAGTGCAGAAAGCTGGAGCCTGAGCTTGGGCTGGGAAGCCATGAGAGCCCATTTTTGGCACAGTAGTTCCTAGTGAGGGAGCTCTCCCAAGAGGAGGGCTGACAAGCAAGAGTTGGTTTCAAATCCGGTCTGAATTTGCTGGGTAGAAAGGAGCAGGATGGGAGTGTTTGTAACACATAACTTACTGGTTAATAATTTTAAAATGTAAGTGAATTTAAAAAATCACCTTTCCTATCCTCCACTTCCTTTTCTGGTGAGCTGTGTTTATTACAAGGAGATCTTAATTCTACAGGTGTTGCTGTTCTCTAATTGGGGAAATCACTGCTCCACATTTGGAATTAGCAGTGGTTAGAACATATTGCTTTGCTATGACTATTGGTTTTATAACTGTCTAAACAAATGCATTTTGCATTTGACATGACCGTAACTTCCACAACAGGATAAACCCAACTTTACAGTGGTGGCCTGCACAGATTTTTCTGGATTTGATGCATGTTTTTCTCCTGTCCTTGGATCAAGCTGAGTTTTAACTTCCCTGCCAATAAAAAAGACAGCTGGTATTGAAACATAAGCAGTTCTGCCTGCTTTGCACTCTCCAGGTGCATGAACTGACATTCAGATGACGTACTGTAAACTGCCAAAGTCTTTGTTTTGTTTTGTCTTTTCTGTAAAGAGCCTGACCTTAGAACTGGTTAAGTGACAATGAAATAGACGTTTCCATCATCACGGCTCTGTGATGTCAGTTTTGTTCCTAATTTAATTGTAATCGCACAGTTTGTGTCCTTATGAGAGGAACAAGAGAAGGGAAAGATGGTGAAAATGACGCCATAATTGTAAACCTTTCAGGAAACTCCAAGATAAAGGCTCTTAATTGCTAGGACACAACGGATAATGTTTCTGATGCTTGAGGCTTTTATGGATCCTGCTCTTGATTGCCTCATTGACCTTAATAATCCCTTGCACGAGGATGTGCTGCTGCTCATGTTACTCCTTAGCATCAGGAGACCCTTCGTTGCTGGGGTTGGACCTTGTCTGAACATTGTCTGTTCAGATTTTGGACTGGCTTGGCACTAAAAGGGCAAGCTTAGAGCAGGCTGCAGAGCTGGATGGAGAATCTGGTTAATGCTTCAGTGAGAGAAATCTAGCATAGTTAACTTCACACATATTGGGCTTGCTTGGCTATACCCAAACATGTGTATGATGGCTTGGAGGATTGCTGAGCTGGCTGCTGTGATACAGATCCACAATGTTGGCTATGTGCAGAGTCAGCTGGAGTTGTTCCTCCCAGCATCAGTGTTCTTAAAGGTGGTGAGGGAATGTGTGTGGGAGATGAAATCTCCCCTTGAAATGGCTACCTGCACAAGGAAGAAGGCCCTTTCCTCAAGCAGAGGCCTGACATATCACCGGGGTCTCATGTGAGACCTCTTTTGCTGCTCTGATGGTTTGGAACCCGTCTTGAAGTGTGAATTCCATGACTAAGAGGTGGAGGTATTGTTCTTACAGATGGTATTTACTGTGTTGCTGGGCCCTTTGCTTCAGAAGTTCACAAATGAAATGAACTTCACAGAAACATTGGGTATTGCTGGACAAACCCTTGTGTAAAGAGCTGTGTCAGACTGTGTGCTTCAGTGCTATGACTCAAAAAAGAAAAATGCCTGTTTTGTTCTGAACTGTACTCTTTTATATAGTGGTATGACCTGAGACCAGGAAAGAAATTGTGGTTTTCTTACAGGGCTTTATACAAAACTATTCCAGTTACATCTTGCCTTGACCACTTACCACAATGTTAATCCTGTTCTCCTGGTATGTGAAGTCACCTTAATAATCAGCAGAATCGAAGAAACTTTTTTTTTTTTTTTTCCTTTCTGGTTCATCAGCCTTGAGAGCTTTATCAATGCAAGCTTCAACAAGGACAGGGCTGGATGAGGAGAGTCAGCGAAGGGTTCAGCTCCCCTGGGAGCTTGTGTCACAACATGGTATGCCCTTTGCCAGGGGTACAGCGAACGGTGGGGAGTATTACCTGGGTTTCTGCGGGAATGGTGGGAAATAGTGGTGGTGTGTGGCAGGTTGGACTGGATGATCTGGAGGTCTCTTGCAGCCTTTGTGATTGTGTGATTGTAAAGCTGTCTCACCACAGCCCTGGGAGCTGGCTGTGGGGGCATCTCCTTGAGCAGGACACTCAGGGACACAGCGTTTCTCCCATTTTTGTAGAGGCCGAGGCTGGCAGAAGAAATGGACGCTCAGGGAGAGGCAGGCTGGTCCCTGCCCAGCTGTTAATGGGAGTCTGCTTCAGGCGTCCATGCAGTGGCCTCTTCAACTGCATGGGGTGTGGCTCCCTCAGGTGTGGTTTTGCTTTGGAGAGAGCTTCCACCCGCTTGCTGAGCAGCGTTCTCTACACATCCAGCATGCTCAGCTCTGCGGCAGGTGGCAGGTAGGGCGTCAGTCGTTTTGTAGCCACCTTCCAGAACAGGGACGCGGAGCTGCAGATGTTTGCGATGGAATCCGATGTGCCAGGCGTGCCTGGCTGTTGTGTGAAGGAGTGCATCTCTGCAGCAGCGCGTCTCTGCGGCCACCTCGTGCTGCTGATAACGACGGCCCCTGCCTACTCAAAGGTCAGGAACGTTTC
>NW_024884272.1:5479-10504 GCF_019232065.1 Centrocercus urophasianus
CATGAGTCAGCCAGAGGAGCACAGGTGAAGGCAATTCATCTGTGCTGGTGGAAGGGGTGGAGCCTGGCTCCACCCTTCCTAGACCTATTTAAGAGCTGGCTACCAGTGGGGATGGATCTCGTCTGGAGATCCCCTCTTCTGGTGTTTTGTAGGTGAGCCCAGCATACGGGTAAGCCTTCCATTTATTCTCTCTTATTATCTTAGTCCACTTTGCGTAACTTTCTTGTTCTTTTTGTGATTATAACATCTTAATATCCATTGATTAAATATCTTAATTTCCATTGATTATACACTTGGCGAGCCAGGTAGGCCACATATACTAATATTTACATCATGTCTTTTCTTTGGAATTTCTATAAGTGGGTGAAGGGGGAGAAGAATACTCCTCTCGAGACAATGATTGCAGGGCAGATCCCAGGATTTGCGGGATCCCCCTATTATGAGTTAGCAGTTATCATTGAAAAACGGCGTCCCTTACGCGTTATGGGCAATATCTCCTCGTATCGCATGGCGGATTGCTTTCAGGGACTTAGCAGGGATGTGCTTATTGCTGAAGAAAGATGACTGGCTGCTTCCACAGTGGCATGGCCACTATTAAGTGCCTTAAATCATGCGGATGTAAGAAATAATACTTTAGAAAATGAAAACCAACTTTTAAAAGACTGTATTGAAAAACTGGAGCACGAACTTGGCGTATTAACAGGGAAGAAGCCAATTCTACATCTTCCAGTAGGCCAAGTTCGTAACATTTCAATAAACAATGACCAGACTCCTGAATCAACAGACGTCGTTGATCAGGAAAATAACAAATCCAAATTAGATCTTGAATATCCAATTCTGACCGATCCACTAGAAGTCCGTCCTGTCATAACCCAGAAAACAAAAAAAGTGCAGTACAGACCGGCAGGGGTGCTGCCTGATCAGTGGCCCCCTGCCCAGACTCATTTACATGTAACGGCCCGGCCGTACACGGCAACAGAATTGATTGATGGGTTTAGTAGAGCGATTTCGGCAGAAGCCTAGAGAAAGTGTGCCAGCTTGGTTATTAAGACTGTGGGATTCTGGGGCAGAAAGTGTCATGGTGAATGGCCCAGAAATAGCCAAGTTGGCCACCATGACTGACCATCCTGCTCGCAGACAGAGGTTATATGTGGGTAATCAATATTGTGACAAAAACCATTCTGTAGTAGAATGGTTAATGGCAGCCTGCCGTATGGTGTGGCCAAATAAATCGGACATACCTTTGCATACAGGCATGTGGTCCTCCATGGAGGACATCCAAAATTATATCTGAGCACTGGGTGTAAGAGAGGCTATATGTGTAAGAGACACATTTGATGGCCCTGATATGGTTAAATTTTCAGCAGGGACGAGAGATTTAATTTTACAGCAAGCTCCCTCCCATCTCTATGGTACCCTAGTCTCTATATTAAATCCCCTGGTGGCCTCAGAAGCCGTAGTCGAGTAGGCTGCCCAGTTAGTTGCCGACTTGGGAGAAACAGAACGCCTGCGGACTAGGCGCAGTATTCGGCTATTGGAAGAAGCAGAGATCCTGCTGTAAGTAAAACCAGAATGCCGGCTACTCAAGCTCCTCCATCGGGACCCAGAAGGGTATCCCAAAAACAAATGTTTAATGATTTAATTTGGGCTGGGGTTCGATTTGCGAAGATTGACCGCCAGCCAAACCATGTCCTTCTCCAGCTCTGAAGGCAACTAAAGGACAATCAAAAATTCCAGAGCTACCCTAAGAAATCAAGGATGAGGGTTATAGAGAGGGTACCAACAACTACATGGATTTTTTTTTTCCAAATAAAAAAAAAAAAAAAAAAAAAAAAAAGCCACCTCAGGTGTCTCGGGTCACAATGCCTGAGCCACCGGAAGCAAAAGAATTGGCCATAGCACAATTCATGGCGTGACAAGGGATGTTAGTCCCCGTAGGGCCTCCAGATGGGACCGGAGGCCCTATGTAGAATTAACTATTAATTGGTCCCGAAAAAATATTCAGAGAGTGATGGCATTGGTAGACACTGGAGCAGAAACATGAATTATCTATGGAGATCTGGGGAAATGTGATGGGGACAGAGTGATGATTGGTGGTTTTGGGGGACAGATTATCCCTGTCACCCAAACATGTTTAAAACATGTTGGGGGTTGGGCGCCTCCCACCCCAGGAGTACAAGGTGTCTATTGCCCCAGTCCAAGAATACATCCTGGGCATAGATATTCTATGGGGTCTGGCTCTCCAGACAACCGTGGGAGAGTTCAGACTTCAACAGAGATGTATCAGTATCCGGGCGGTGCAGGCAATATTAAGAGGCCATGCGAAAGATGGGCCTGTTTGCCTGCCAAAACCGCACCGGATTACTAACGTCAGACAGTATAGACTCCCGGGTGGGCAAGATGAAATATCGAGAACGGTGCAGGAATTAGAAAAAGTGGGCATTATAAGATCTGCACACAGCCCATATAACTCCCCCATATGGCCAGTGCGAAAGTCGGATGGCACATGGAGAATGACAGTAGATTACAGAGAATTAAGGTCACTCCACCTATTCATGCAGCCATACCCAATATTGCCTCCCTAATGGACACATTGAGTAGGGAGATAAAAACCTATCATTGTGTCCTAGATCTAGCAAATGCATTCTTCAGTATCCCAATTGCTGAGGAATCGCGAGATCGGTTTGCGTTTACGTGGGGAGGCAGGCAGTGGACTTTTCAGGTCCTGCCACAGGGGTATGTGCATTCACCAACGTATTGTCATAATCTAGTGGTGCGTGACCTGGCTGATTGGACAAAACCTGATGATGTTCACCTATATCATTATATTGATGATCTCCTGCTGACATCCGACTCACTGGAGGCAGGAGGACAGGCGGCAGATTCATTAACCACCTCTTTACAACAGAGGGGATGGGCTATAAATCCCCAAAAGGTACAAGGTCCAGGCCTGTCTGTAAAATTCCTGGGGGTGGTTTGGTCAGGAAAGACCAAAGTGCTACCCAGTGCTGTCATAGATAAGGTTCAGGCGTTCCCAGTCCCTACAACATCAAAGCAGCTGCAAGAGTTTCTAGGTATATTGGGTTATTGGCGTTCCTTTATACCTCACCTAGCGCAGCTGCTAAGGCCACTATACAGACTCACAGAAAAGGGGCAGCTATGGGACTGGGGGAAAACCTTACAGGATGCTTTCCAACAAGCGAAACTGGCAGTTAAACAAGCCCAGGCATTGGGTATATTCGATCCTACCCTCCCAGCTGAGTTGGGCGTTCATGTTACTCAAGACGGCTTCGGTTGGGGCCTGTGGCAACGCCCGAGCTCTGTTCATACCCCCATTGGTTTCTGGTCTCAGGTTTGGCACAGAGCAGAAGAAAGATGCAGTATGATTGAAAAACAGTTATTGGCTGCCTATTCGGCATTACAGGCAGTAGAGCCAATAACTCAAACAGCTGAAGTTATAGTCAAGACCACTCTGCCAATTCAGGGGTGGGTGAAAGATCTGACCCACCTTCCTAAGACATGTTCTGCTTTCCAAGCACAAACAGTAGCACGATGGGTGGCCTACCTCAGCCAAAGGAGCAGTCTGTCTTCATCACCCTTGAAAGAAGAACTCCAGAAGATCCCAGGCCCAGTGACGTATCACAGTGATGCACCAAAAGAAACACTGGTCGCTCCACCAGAGAAGAGTCCCGTTCAGGAGGGAAAATATCCTATCCCTGAAGATGCCTGGTATGCAGATGGGTCCAGCAAGGGCAACCCGAGCAAGTGGAGAGCAATAGCATACCATCCTTCCACCGAGACAATTTGGTTTGACGAGGGGGATGGTCAGAGCAGCCAATGGGCAGAACTGCGAGCCGTGTGGATGGTTATAACCAAGGAACCCGGTGATGGCATCCTGAACGTCTGCACAGATAGTTGGGCTGTGTACCGGGGGCTCACTCTTTGGATTGCACAGTGGGCCACCCAGGAATGGACTATCCACGCCCGACTGATCTGGGGCAAAGACGTGTGGTTAGATATATGGAATACGGTCAAACACAGGACTGTACGTGTCTACCATGTTTCTGGTCATCAGCCCTTACAGTCACTGGGAAACGACGAAGCCGACACACTGGCCCAAGTTCGATGGATTGAGAATTCACCATCTGAGAACATCGCCCACTGGTTACATCAGAAGCTACGGCATGCTGGACAAAAGACAATGTGGGCAGCTGCTAAAGCATGGGGACTGCCCATACAGCTATCTGATATCGTCCAGGCATGCCAGGATTGTGATGCTTGCTCCAAGATGAGACCGAGATCATTGCCTGAAACAACAGCCCATTTTGCTAGGGGACACAATCCTCTTACATCGGCCCCTTCCTCACTCCAGAGGGGCAAGATACGCCCTGACCTGTGTCAACACTGCAAGTGGGCTACTGCAGGCCTATCCAGTACCGAAAGCAAACCAGGCATATACCATCAAGGCACTCACTAAACTGATGTTTGCCTATGGGACACCTCAAGTCATCGAGAGCGACCAAGGGACTCATTTTACTGGTGCAACGATACAGCGCTGGGCTGAAGAAAATAACAAATCGATTGGCGATTCCACCTGCCATATAATCCAACGGGACCAGGCCTCATGGAACGTTGTAACGGTATTCTTAAGGCTGCCCTGAAGACAGACTCCCGGTCCCTGCAGGGGTGGACGAAAAGACTGTATGAAACCCTGCGGGACCTGAATGAAAGACCTCGAGACAGCAGACCCAGTGTCCTGAGAATGTTGCAGACGACATGGGCCAGCCTGCTTAGGATCCAAATTACGGGCACTGATCATCAGGTAAGACCCCAGATTGGTAACGAAAATAATCTTCTGCTCCCTGCCCCTGAGAATTTAGATCCGGGTACCCATAAAATGGCCCTGTTGGGTACAGGTAGGACCCAAGTGGTATGGCCTACTTGCATCTTGGGGGAGACTATTAGAGGTGGGAGGCTCAGTAGTCCCTCCAGTAATAGGTACATGGCCTACTGATATTGTGGTCA
>NW_024884272.1:10514-16691 GCF_019232065.1 Centrocercus urophasianus
CCTAGGCTGAGTAGTCCCTCCAGTAATAGGTACATGGCCTACTGATACTGTGGTCAGCACTCCAGTCTTCATTGCTAAAGGGACCCCCATCGTGTCCCTGTGGCAGATCAGGACACCTCCTTTGGTGCCTGATATCGTTATGCAGCCACAGACATCTGGCCAGAAGGTGTGGTACAGGCGGCCAGGACGTGCCCCAATACAGGCGAAAGTGTTGACCCTGGATAGAAAGACGGCCTGTATCTTGCCCTGGAGAGCAGACCTTCCCCTCCTGGTACCTGTGAAACATCTGTATTACTCCCCGTGAGTCTGTGAGCCTTCAGGAGCACCGGAAGGAACAAAATGCCATCAAGCGTTCCAGTGTTGCTGTCGGATCACATGCAACACATGGTGATGGTCTGCGTGGGACTGATGGAACATAGAACGGACCTGCACCTCAGGACCTCATGCCTCCAGTAGCATCTACCATTAGCCCAAAAAAGAATATGGACGTTCACCGATCATAACTGGTCTTGAATTGTACCAACATGCATCACGATGGGAATTGTATAAGCGTTGCGATATATCGGATAAGGTATTAGCAAAACCTTACCCTTTAGTTAACCTGATCATTGGTTCACGCCGCGAAGGGGTGGAGTGTGTGGGAACTGCTGAGTCACGGCCTGAACCTGATTGATCACCTGAGGTGAGCCATGAGTCAGCCAGAGGAGCACAGGTGAAGGCCATTCACCTGGCTCCACCTCTCCCCACTTAAAAGCTGTCTGCCACAAGGGATGGATCTCGTCTGGAGATCCGTTCTCTTGAGTTTTATGAGCCCGGGAGGTGGGTGAGCTTTCAGTCTATTCTCTTTTTGTTCTTTTAATCTGCTTTGCAAAACTCTCTTGTTTCTTTCTTAATTATAACATCTTTGTATTTGTTGGCTCTACAGTGGGGAAACATTCTGGGCAATTTTGAGGGCCAAAATGGCACCTTTGCTTTCTGCAGGTTATGACAGCCAATCAGGCCACACAATATGCAGAGCCTGCCTCCACCCCCAGTTCCAGAAAACTTCCCGCTCTGAGTGCATCTCAGTCCAAAATCTTAACATTTACAGTTTTACAGCACTGCAGTTGTGCTAGGTATGACAGTGCTTAATCAACAGTTAAAATACACTGACTTGTATAGTTCTGGTAAATCGTGGTTTCCCTGAAGAATTCTGTGAAGGCCTAGGATGTGTCCTCCTTCCTAGGGACAAAGTGGCAGAAGGTAGCTTATTTGATGCCTTTTAATTTTTTTAATTCATTTTAATCAGTGAAAGCATAATTGTGCTCAGATTTTCCATGCTTTATTTTTGCTGAACTTGCTGGGGTTACGCTGGATGTCAGGTCTGGGAGACTTAGACTTTTTTTTGTCTAAAAAGCTTCAGCTTGTATTGTACTTTGTTCTTTTCCAGGTTTTTTGAGAACTGCAAGAGGAATTTTTCTGCTTTAGAATATGTACTTTTCTCCCATATTCTATGTTTGTGTATTTATGGTGCTTTTATTCACTGAATGGGAACTTTCCAGAACTCTCCAGGAATATGCAGTTTGTCCACTGTTTCTGGATTTCCAGTAGCATTCTCAGTGAAGTTCTTTATACCTTTCTCTAGACATCTGAGATGGATAATATATTGGTGGACAAGCAATTTACAGTAACCTCTTATGACACTTTTTTTTTTTTTTTTTTTTTATAGCTTTCTGAATCATAAGTGACATGCTGGTGAAGCTGAACAGCTGATCTCCAGATACTGTCATAGTATTAACCATGGCATCTGAGGCTGTTCAGAGTTTTCTTCAGCCGCTCTCTTCTTGGTTGTCTCAAATATACGAAGCTATCCAACAAGCAGGAGACTCCATATCTGCTTCACTGCTGAATTTGAGTGGAGTCGGTCGTGAGTCAGAAGAAGATAGAAACCGGGGCTTGGAGGGCAGTGGAGTAGCTTATGAGGATTGTTCTGTGGAATCAGAAGATGAAAGACGCATAGACCTGTGGGATGAGGAATACACGTGCCCTAGAGAAGATGGTCACATTGCAGGTCATGATCTTACTTCAAAGGCCCTCCCCTGTGGTTCTGACATGAGTCTGCAGAGGCAAAAATGGGTTAAAAATACCACCAGCTTACCCCAGCAATGTACTGAAAGGACTGGGCCTTTGGCTGCCTATGGATCACATTGGATGAACGAAGATCTGCAGCCGCTTCCTACTATCTCTGAAGATGAAAGTGAGCGCTCTGTGAGGATGAGAGGTCATGATTACAGCATCAGCGTGGGTAGCTCTTTAGAAATTAATAAAGACAAGGCAAATTTTGCAGGTAAGCAGCCAGCAAACACCTAGATTTCTCATCTCTGGTATTGATTTGATGTAGTAGCATATCTGCTCATTTTGTTCAGTGTAGTCTTTGTTTCTCACCATGAAATAAAACTGCATTGAAAATCCCAGAGAAAAGTCTAACCTTTCCCTCTTCTCTTCCCAGTTCTTTTCTTATTCATGAAACTGATCTAATTGAAATTAGTGGAAATTTTCAGAATTAAATGCTGTATATTAGATACCAATCAGAGCCTATTGCAGCAGCACAGAGCGTTTTTCTATGCTCACCGTGTTTTGTTTCGGGTAACAGGATCTTTTGAAGGAGTGTTTAGCCTTAAGCCTTTGCTTTGAGGACCATCTGCCTTTTCATCATTGCTATTAAAGATATATGTTTAATCTTAAACCTTGTTTCTTTGTGCCAGGAACCTCAAGATGTTACTGTGCCATGTGCTGCAAAATGCTCTACTAAAAAGCCAGTCATATCTCATGATCTTAGGGATGAAAGGCTCCCAAATCACTTTTCCTCTCTCCCACCACCACAGCAGACTTTTTGATTTGAAGTGAAAAGGACAGCAGTCAGGAGATTATGGGATGGGTAAATCAGTTTGGTGTTTTCAGTTTTAATGATCAGAAGTCATAATTAGGTCTAATTAAGTGACATGAACAGCTTCTCAAGTACTTACGTTCAGGGCTGAATCACAGCCGCTGGACTTTTATTCTAGATACCACTGTAGATGTGGGTAGAGGTTCCCTGGTTCACAGAAAACAAATGGGGGTGTGTGTTCCAACCAAATGTTTGAAATAGGAAGTTGAAGCTATTAAAATGTTTGCTTTAAAATGGTCAAGAGCTTTTCATCAGGAGTTCTTTCACCAAGAACCTTTCTACTTCTAGGGAAGTGTTATATGCATTTAGCCTTTTTGGTGTAGGCTGTCGGAGTTTAGGCTTTCTGGTTTTGCTTTTGATAGAAATATCAGGCTAAAGGTATAAACTTTGACTGCATTCTTTGGATGTTAAAATTAGCTCCTTTCTTTATTACTATTCTTCACACTGTCATGGCCAGGGTATAAGATGATGAAGGGACTGGACTAGCTTTCCTAGAAGGAGAGACTGAGATCTGAGACTGTTCAGATGGAAATGAGGAGGCTCGGGGGGGGGATCTCATCAATGTCTGTAAATACTGGAAAGGAAGGTACGGAGCCAGTCTCTTGTCAGTGGTGCCAAGTGCCAGGACAGGCATGTTCCAAATGAATGAGCACAGTTTATTTGGAAAAGCACCCTGGAGATTCTCTACCCTCTGGTTCCCCAGGCTTTTCCTATACATTGTCTGTGCAATATCCTTCCCTGGAGGTTTGTTCACAAACACCAAGTCGAAGCCAAAGGGATGAGTTTAGTGAGTGTTTGGATCTAGTGTCCAGAGCACAGGTGCACTGGAGCAGGCTAAGCATGTGCAACCCTGATTGCTGCAGGACCTTTCAGAGAAGTACCCCAACAGAGGCTGCCAGAGCCATTCAGAGCTATTCAGAGCAGGCTGGGGAGCAGTATGTGCCAGATGTGTTCTGATGGTGACCACCAGGTCTTTGTCCTATCTCTGGACCCATACGTATGTTCACAGAGGATGGGAGAAAAGATCATGAACTCTGAGAGCCAAGAATGGGCTGCTGTCACTGTCAAAGCAGTTTTTCACTTGCAGTCTTATCTTTGGGGACATCTGAATAGCATGGTTCTTAAAAGCATGCAGATGGATGAGATGGGCTCACAGTAGAGAGACACTCAGGTACTGTAGTAACCTGGCACTGCAGCTGAAGAGAATTGCTGTCAACCTTTTCCCAGTTGAGAGCAGGTGCTGATGACCAAGTTGCTGTTGCTGGGCTCTTGTTTATTACCTATTAGCTTTCCTTCTTAGTAGGCTGTCTGGAGCTGCTGTGGAGTAGGAGGCTGTCTTTATAGAGCTTGCCAGCGCCTACACTGATGCAGCCTGGAGCTCTCTGCTTCCACATGAAATGCTTCAGAAGGCATTGCATAGCTTTTTACGCCACGGGGAATGTCACTGTAAATGCTCAAAAGTGGTCTTTTATCTCTTTATCTCTGTACTGCACTGCACAGTACAGAGGGCCATCCAGTGCCCTCAAGACATGACAGTCATGAAGTTGGCTGCTTGAGGGCTGGGACCTGGTGCCTTTTTTTCCTCAAAGCTATCCAAGTTGTATAATAAGAGAGAAGGTGCTGAACTGTGATATGAAAATATCTTCCACAACACACACACATGCTCTTTGTATTTCATGTATTTCTTTATATTTCCTTTTTTTTCCTTTAGATTCATTCTCTAACATCAAGAGTATGAACTCTTGTGATGGTAACCTAGACATGCAGAGAGCCTGTAATACCCTGAGGACTTAAAATTTCAGTCGTGCATTAAAATGATCAAGAGATGTTTGAGGTAGCCTTATTTCTGTTAGCTTTGTTATCTAACCCTAAGTGACAATGTAAGTGAGCATATGGACTTGCTGACATTCAGCAAAGGCATTCAGTATCATCAGTATTAGCTTTGAGCATTTTTCCTTGCATTTGGCATATTTTCATCATTTCTCCAAAATGCGTGTTTCCTGTTTATCCTTATATTCTTTCAGAACATTGCATCTTGACTTTATTTCACTTAATGTACCGTATTCCTCTTCACAATAGAATATTTTAAAGCTAAATTGGCACAAAACAGTTGCAATGCTGAATGCTTTTTGTTGCCATGGAAATATTCCTGGGCACTTACTGACGACCTGGTTGCCAATAGTAATGTAACAGAGAAAATAGATATGCTTCATTTAGCAGCCACTGGTGATTAAAGAGCCGCAGAAACCTGTTACAAGGTCATTCCAATATATAGCTTATTAGGTTTAAGAGAAGAGAAAAACCATGCCCCATAGGAGAATAATTTTCTTTTCTTAAAAAAAAAAATAAAAATAATAAATTCAAAGATTCAAAACAAAATCCAGTTGTTCACTGCCCTTAAACTTAAAGCGTGCTTCTGAGACAAAATAAAATTGCAGTTAAAAACCATCATTACCCCATTTTCTTTTTATCAGATATGTTCTTGATTGCATTTTTGCCTCCTAAAGAAAAGTGTCCTAGCTCCATTAGTAGCTTTTCTGCTACTACTTTTCTGTAGCCTCAAAGCAGCAAACACATTACTGAAAAGCATTTTTAGGCTTAGGGATCTAATATATAATTTGAGCAGTGAGGTTCTGGCGTCTGTAAATCAAATGTCTGATAGATCATAGAATTACCGTGGTTGGAAACGACCATCCATTCTAACTGTCCACCTATCAACAATATTTCCTGCTGAACTGTGTCCTTCTGCACAACTTCTAAACGTTTCTTGAACGCAGTGCTGAGATACCGAGGCATGCTAATCAGCAGGGTGCTGGTTTGGCTGCTGCTGAGTCCCAGTCTGTACTTCAGCGATGCTAGTAATGTTGTGCCAAGTTGAAAAACAAATGCAGGGATAAGCTTTTCACTTGAGATCCTTTTGAGCCGCAATTTAAAAATGAATGAAGTTGCTCAGTAGTGCAAGCTGCTTGGTGTAAGACGTTAGCAATGGGTATGCAGTCCCTTCCATGCATGCAGATTCCTGGTGCCCTTCACAGAGCATGTGATTGTAAATTACAGATTTACAGTTTGTTGCAAATACAGAGGAACTTGCTCTTGCAGCTGCCTTGAGACCCTCCCTTGCTGTCTAACCTCAGTGTGTCGTCCATCTAAGAGCGGGTAGGGGAAGAGCTTTTGCATCCTCCTGTGTCTGAGATGCTATCAGCTGACTGGGGGTGGCTGCTGAGAGTGTGGCTGCCAAATCTATCATTGCA
>NW_024884273.1:0-14547 GCF_019232065.1 Centrocercus urophasianus
CTCCTCTCCTCTCCTCTCCTCTCCTCTCCTCTCCTCTCCTCTCCTCCCTCCACCAGCAAAAATAGCATCTTCATAGACTTAGAAAATAGTCAAAAACAGTCAGAACATGAGGATCCTCAGAAAATATTTGAGGAGTATCTGTTCTGTCCTGAAAACTTTGTGACTGCTCCTGCTTGCCAGGGCAGAAATACATTTTTCACTGTGTAGTACTGCAAAGTTCCTTCCTCTACGTGTAAAATCTTTTTTTTTCTCTCCTTTTCCCCTGCTATATAGGCCGCCAAATGCCTTACATAATACCAATAGTCCGTTCTGGTTTTGCCACTCTTGTGACTATGTTCAAAGTATTCGTTGTATTAATTAGATGACTTTCTATGCATGAATCACAGTTTATCCTTTGCATAAAGGGGAATTATCTTGGTAAAAAATAACACAAATAAAAACTCATATAAACAGAGGAAGCCTGAAATTACTACTTTCATGGGACTGGCCATCCTAGACAAGTTAAGTGCTTCTTCCCATGGAGTTCTCCTTAGAAAAAGCACAACACCTCTTCTCACATCGGCTTAAAAAACGTTCCTGATTGCTTGTCTCATATAGTCATAGTGCTTAAACTGTATTCTCCTTTACTAGCAGATAAAAAAATTCCTACAACCTCTCCTAAGATTTTCCTAAAAGTTCACATTTTAATCTCCCGTACTAGATCAGTAATTTAGAGAATATCAAAATCACCCGATACTGAGCTAGTGTCACATCCAGTTCTCAACTGCTGTCCTTGCACCTTTGCCAGCAGTTCAGGTGTGTCTGCAAGCAGAGGCACTGAATGAGCTCTGCATTCTGGCATCTAAGTGCCTTGCGCCTCGAGCAGTGAGCTCTGTGGCAGCACTGAGAGATGCCTGTGTGATCCCCACGCAGGGCAACACAGCTGACTGCACCTTTTCTATCCCTGTACCCGGTGGCATTTCTGGTTGCTGATACAATTCAGAAACTGAATGAGATGGATCTGGGCTCTTACCTCGCCTGCCTGCTGCTGTACCTAACACAGCAGCAGCAGAACTGGATTCTGAACAGATTTACCCTCTGTACAGTAACAACAGAATGCAGACCAGAAAACCACTGCTGGTTATACCTTTCTTAGCTACTAGAGAACAACTGGAATGAATTCAAATTCAAATAAGCATTTCTGGTTGAATGCTCACTGTACTTTACACACGTCCATTAGAATCTGTAGCTGCAATCACAGTTCTCCTGAGTTTGCCCCTACTTTGCTACATGATCTTTCCCAGGTGCTCATTACACTGTCTGTGCCCAGGTTTTTTTTTCCATAAGATGGGGAATCACACAACATTCCTTACAATGCTGACCTCAGACATGAGCTTAAGCCCTTTGATTTTTACATCTAAAAAGTTGCTAAATCCCAAAGATTCTAATATTTGGACTTACATCTCCAATAACTCCAAACATTATTACATTTCTTTGATGAATATTTTCAAATAAATCTGGGACTATTTAAAGAGGCAGGTCTTGCTACTGGAGGACTGGCTCTCAGGAGTTCTGCACCACAGCATTTACGGATTTCAGATGCATTTAGGGAGGTGTTTTGTAGCTGGAAGCCGTGCAAGAGGAGTTACCTGTTTTACTTGGTATAGTCCAGACTCAGCAATCTTACAGCAGTAATTTACATGATTGGAAAGCAGTGGATTTGAGCCCAGGCCTGACTAATTGTCACTGACAGAGTGCAATGGGAGACACAAAAAAAGTGAGATTTGGAGACATAAGGCCTTTCCTTTGTGCTGACTTTAGATGCAGAAAGTCTGCAAATAAGAGTTTCTCAGTTTCCAGAGGTTATAAACAGTGGGGTTCAAATTTTCCTTTACAACAAGGGCAACCAGTATGTGTAAAACCATGGATTATGTTTGCACGGGTTGACCAAAACTATAGGATAACCTTGCTATGCAGATAATGCTGGCTTTCCACCATTCACTGGAATGTACACGTTTGTGGGCAACCCAGTAGCCTCTTCTATTGCAAGGCCAACCCCAGCCTGCTTATTAACTTACCTACATCTCTGCTTTTCCCTAGGAAGATGTAATTACTTATTTCATGACTGCCTTTTCCAGATTATTAGACAGCCCAAAAATAATTTATTGTTGATTTGTTTGTTCTTCAAGTGAGGAAAACCCTTTCAGAATTTCTATTAGTGTGATTGTAGCTATTACAAAGGCATTTAATTCTTAATAGAAATCTCTCACTTCTTTACAGCCTCCCTCTGGAGATGCGCATGAACCAACAAAACCTGTGTTGATGTTATAGCCTTCCCAGTCAAGTTTCTTCAGGGGATAAAAAGATCTTTAATTCCTTCCGCTTTCTTCAGAATATGATAGATGTTGTCTCTTTAATTACAAAGAACAAAGAAATGTAACTACTGGAACAGGTAACATTTTTAAGCTTCAGATTAAATCTACCAAGATTTTGATTCACAGAATGGCCCGGGTTGGAAGGGACCTCAAGGATCATGAATCTCCAACCCCCCTGCCACATGCAGGGCCACCAACCTCCCCATTTCATGCTAGACCAGGCTGCCCAGGGCCCCATCCAACCTGGCCTTGAACACCTCCAGGGATGGGGCATTCACAGCCTCTCTGGGCAGCCTGTTCCAGCACCTCACCATTCTCTCTGTCAAGAACTTCCCCCTGACATCCAACCTAAATCTTCCCTCCCTAATTCAGAAGACACAAATATTCTTCAAAATGTTTCTAATGGGACATCTGCCCATAAGTAAGAAAGTCATCTTACATTTAACCTGCCTGGCAGAAAGGACAACTCAGCTACAAGACGTCAGCAACAGAAAAGGTTTCAGCAGCGGCTAAGCGCATGACAATGATGCAAAGAATATTCAAAGATACACTTCCAGGAAAGACACGTCTTCAAAAATAAGAAATAATATGCTTGGCATTAAACCACTGCCCACATCAGTGGTAGCTGGTTTCTGTTCTTGCAATAGAACTTCCAAATCTAGAGCAACAGCAATTTTACAAAATACTTCCAACAAATGTCATCTTGGATTCAACCAAAGAGGTGTGAATAATAGTGAAAGAACTCATGTAAGCTCAGATATTACACTCAGCTGAGAGGTTTCATGTTTAATTATTGTGATGCTACCATTCTTCATAAAGTCTCCCCTCTTAGTGTGCAAAGTGGTTTTTTACTCATTCGTTTACACAAGAAGGTTTCTTAGAGGGTGAAGCACAGAACCCTTGACCAAGCTGGTCCCTGCTGTGACTCAGGAGTGGAGCACGGTGGCTCTCTTGCTTACAAGCCCATCCATCCAGCTCTCAGAACTAACATCTCTGTACCAGCTGACACTCAGAGTCCAGAGCTCGCACAACATTTGCACAGAGAACCAGGTGGGGATGAGCTGGAGAAAAATCTCTTAAGTTTCTTAGGTTTTATGCTCCCATTCAGAGAGAGAGCTTTTGGCTCAAAAATCATTATCTTCACTGATACTTAGGTAACCTGAATATCTACACATACCTACATTAAGGAAATGTCTAATCCCTCCCACCTTTCTCTAAGACTCATGGTGTTATGTGTCTACTGGTACCTCACTACCAGTGATGGATGCCTGTGACAAACCCTTGTCAGGGAACCTTTTAGAGGCTCTAGCAAACTCAGAATGTAGCAGTTTATTTGGGGGGGTTATGATTGATGTAGCTTATATAAAATTCCCAACCAGAAGACTGAACCAGCTCTCTGATCACATGCTAAATCCAAGACATTTGTAATGGAAGTGAGACATCTGCAATGGAAGTGATTGCCTAGCTAGCGAACAAAACACTTGTTTAAAATGTAACAATGTGTTTCAGAGACTCCTTTTGTCAGATCATTTTCAGTCATAAGGAAACACTGTACTCAAAACACAAATAATGGTTGCGTCTTTGACCAACTGAGAAAAAAAAGAAGTCAAAATAAAAGAAAGCACCTGATCTACTAATAACGAGTTCATGTTTCACACTGAAATGATAGCAGTGAGATTTCTGCAGACTCCTTCTAATGTACTGAGCATTAATTCTCGAGAGTGCAAAATTATTGACTTGAATTTGAACACTCTGTACTGAGCAGGAGTCTGAAACGACTCTCACGAGTGAGATAATGGCCTATTTGCAAGCCAGGTTCATTTGGTTTAGTTTTCTTCATTATACCTTGCTGCAATCTGTCACCTCCAGGGTGTCACTGTTCTGTTACTGAACAATACAGTGATGTGAAAGAAACAGCATTTGGTGTCCTATCCATATTTCAGTAGGCAATATGAAAACATTTAGACTTGTTATTTTCCCTACAGCCTCCTAACACCTATGAGTTTTGGTTTTAGCTTTTAGCTCAGGAATTTTGGCACATGCAATTAAATCAAATGTGAAAGTAAGTCAGGAAGTATTGGCATCTCTTCAAAACACCCTGTTGTAAGTAGAAGGTATTCTTCTCTTGTGCAACTCCCATGGAAGATCACACTTCACATCCTTAAGATAGTCAGATTTTTGACATCCTTGTTCACCTCTCTGTAATATTATATTCTGATTCTGTGGCAAGAAAAATACCCACATTTTTAAATTCTGGCCTGTATTTAACATCCACTGGCTTCAAGAAAACAAAAAAAATCCTAGATTTAAGACAATGTTGAAAGACTTTTCAGAACAGAAGTGAACTGGAGAATAAAAGCTTCTTATGACCTGCATTAGTTGGAACTGAACTGTCTGTGGTATGAGTGATCCCAAGCAGAAAAAAGGAAATCCTTCAGAAGAGCTGCTTGTGTGACACCCACGTGCACTATCAATTTCAGTTTCTGGGTGTGCTGCCCATCCTTACATAAACATGTTCAGTCTTTGGAGCTGATACTCACTTATATCTAAATTAGCCATAGTTTTAAACTAATTTTTTGGAAGGCAAAGCATAAAGTACGAGCAACACTTTGAATTCAATGAGAAAATAAGATCATGCCTGGAAATGAAATAATCTGCCCTGCAATTATAAAACTACCATCAATCTCAAAAGCCATCAGTTTTGTCAGCACCAGTGTTGCAGGTGGACAAAGATGAGTGAGGCCCATATGGAGTACCATACATGAACGGGACTGCAGTGGGACACAATACTTAGCCAAAGATATCTTCAGCAAAAACTGCACATAAGATTCTAGTGTGCATTTATAGGTATGAGAGAAAGACTTGTACTAGCACCTGAGTGTACTTGATGTTCGACCATGATTAACTAAGCTGCTGTATCTTATTAGGAATTAATAAGTCAGTCTTTTCCCACTTGGCAATATAATCCCTTGGAGCTAGTGCTACATTGATTATCATAATAACCCACCTATTAATTAACTATCATTCTACAATTACTTAGCTTTCAACTCTAACAAATTCTAGCCGTAGCTTTTGAAACAGTAGTTTTACTCTCCATGCCCCATCTGATACCTTCTTGTCACCTGGTAGATGACTTCATTAACACTAGTAATGACCACCTATTGTTTCAGTTGTTCCTGTAGAAAGCTCTGCCCATTCTCAGGATTTTTTGTTGAAACATATTTATCATTATAAGCATTGGAAAAAAAAATGAAATAGAAAGCCTGAGAAAGTAAATTTGTTCTACAGTTTCTTTTATAGTGGCTCTAACTAGAATATACACGCAAATAGTTACTTTTCTGATTGATCTGAGAAGTTAAAGGAATGAAGTACCAGGGAAAGCACTCACTCTCTGTTCCCTTACCAACACCAATGGTTTCAACCATCAACACTACAGAGAAGCTGTCTGGAAGATCCCTGCTAATATTCAAAGCTGTCTGCAGAGTCTGCTGGCACCACATAGTATAGCAGCTGTGCTCAGTGACAAGGGAAAATTCTCACTGCCTCAGGATGTTTTGTAGCTTCTGGTCAGAATGGTGGTCTTAGCTCTCACTTTCTGCTTTCTGCAGGCACTCCTCCATCAGAGCAGAAAATGTGGCTTGCAGTATTTTATGCACAGTTTTTTTTTCAATCAATATCTTAAGCACAAATTTACTTATTAGCTGAAATAGAGCTAAGAAAAAAACATAAATACGGCTGATAGCTTGTTGTTATCTTACCATAATACTTCTCTACCATATTACTATGGCCAGCTCTCCCAAATGGATGGCATTATCCTAACCCAGATAGCTGGCTAAAGTACTTTTTTTTTTTTTCATGGAACCATTATGCTCAGTGGCATAAGTTGTGCTGCATTCAAGTGATTAGTTATGGAAATCAAGTCTCAGCAACAGAGCCCACTTATAAAATGAAAAACGTGTGGTGAACATTTCTAAAAAAAGTCAAGCAGAAGCAAACACAAAGTCTTACATTTGGGAGGGAATGTCTCCATTCAACAGCTCAGGCTGGGGGACAGTTGGCTAGGCTGTAGTGCTGATGAAATGGACTGTGGGGGACATGGTAGACAAGAAGTTGAACATGAAGCAACTGAGCCCGAAGCAGCACATCACTGCAGCAAAAAAGGCCATTTCCATCCTGGGTTGTGATAATGAGAGTGTAGCCAGCAGGCCCAGAAAAGTAAGTGATTGTTCACTTTTATTTGGCTCTTGTGAGACTGCATCTGGAGTACTGTGATTGTTTTTTGCTCCAGAGAAGAAAGACATTGAGAAACAGGAGTGAGTCCAGCAAAGGGCCACCAAGATGGTCACAAAGCTACAGCACACAACATAAAAGGAGAGGCTGACGGAGCAAGGCCTGCTGAGCCTGGAGAAATGAAAACTGAGAGGAGACCTCAGTGTTTTCAGAGGAGACAGAGAAAACAGAACCTGACTCTTCTAGATGCACAGTAATGGGAGAAGAGAAAATAGAAGTAGGAACGTGAGAAATTCTAATAACCACATTTTTTTTTTTTAGCACAAAGGTGATCAAAGCCTGGAATACATCAGGCAGAGAGCCAGTGGAATTCCCATCGTTAAGGTATTCAATGCACAGAATGGACTAACCTGCTCTGGGACCTGCTTTGAACACGGAGTTGGGTAGATGGCATCCAGAGTTCCTTCCAACCTAAATTATTCTATAATCACCGACATTTTACCATCTCAAAAGTTAATTTTCTCAAAGTGCAGGCTGTGAACCACTCTTCTGGAGGAAATTTAAGTAATCCCATCACGGCTCCACCAAGTAGCATAGGTATGTGTAAAGAAGAAACGGTCAGAAATATATTCTGTCTGTTTGAATAAGCACTGTTGATTTGATTTTGAGGGAAAGGTTCTAAATGACCAGATCTTATAGACAAACTGCTCATGAAAAATAAATCTATATTCAGTGCTCATGAGTCAACTCCATTTAAACCAAGTTTAAGCTAGCGTAATAATAAACAGAATCAGATCCTTAAGATTTTGCACATCAGTAGATCAATCAACTAAGGGAACTGATTTGAAAAGTCGGTAACACCAGGGGGGTTTTGGTCTAAATATATATGTAGCCTGGCAAGAAAGTCAAGCATGAATTGGCAAGACTCCTTTCCTACAGTACTCATGTCAGAAAAGAAGATCAAATATTTCCAAACAGTGAGAAGAAAAGAATATCATCATGTCTAGATATCTCTGATACTGTGAAGGGCAGTTGTTTATTAGCTGTATTCTCCAGCTACACTGCATTGGTTTGCAGTCAGAAAAGTAAAACAACAGCAGGACCAGTGGATTACAAATTGCCTCTTGAAAATGGTATGTTGACTTTTTTTTCTGGCTTCAATTGCAGCTGAGGCAGGACTCTTGCTTCACTGCATCAAAGACTGGCTTAAGTTGCTTCTCATGGTAAATTTCAAGTAAGTAGTCTTTTAACAACAAGCTGCTCCCTAATAAAGTCTTCTGTCCTACAAAAACATGTAATTGTCCATTACTGTATTCAGTACAAATAGCCAGGTATTTATTATGCACGTGCTTCCAAGTGTTTTATGGATGAGTCCATAACAAATCATAACAAAGTGGTTGGGAAATTCTACAGCATAAACAGGCAGAGGATATTTCTTAAGTGAATCTGCAACCCTAGATGTCAGACATGGTCAGAAGTGCTGTTGTGATGTAGTTAACCTTGTGAACAAACAGAAGAGTTGATGTAACATATAATTATTGAAGAAAACATTGACACAATTAAACCTCTAAGTTCAGTGCCTATTTGCACAATATTTACACCCATCCTGAGGAGCATAGGTTTTTTGTTTGTGAATTCCTTTCTTCTGTGGTCTCTCTGTTTTGATCACATTCTTATTGTTAGCAATCAATTTCATACCTCCCATTGCAAAACAACTGTTTTGTTTATGCCCTTTTACATCACCAGTTTAAAAATGGCGATTAATTTAGCTGAAAAACAGAAGTGACTACATGCTACGTAGGCCCAAATTAGGCTGCCTAAATATAGGCACTTAGTTTGAGACACTCCTGTGTGCCCGAAACACCAAAATGGCAAATACACAATAGGTTCTATAAGAAATCTGTGCCCTTCTGGAGTACGAACTGCATGGCAGATGTCTGAATTTAGAAAACCAGTTCAAATCCTCCCTCATTGCAGACCTTACTAGGGCTGTTGGAGACATACGAAATCTTTAGTTTGGATCTACTGGGTTTGGACATAAATAGCTTCCTCCAGGATGACTGCTTCGAGCCATCAGAACCTTGGATGCAGCCTTAATGGGGAACTTGTCCTGATTTATTTTAAGAAGGAGAACTGAAAGGAGAGAAAGAGGATTCCAAAACACACGATCTTGTGCTGTTACAAGGCAGGAATTGCTTATCAGGACGGAGAAAATCATTTCAAAGTGGGCAGGGGAATATGTCTGTCTTCACAATTATTGTTTTCTAGTTAATTAAATGCATGGGCTTTGGGAATCATTGTTCAGAATAAAGCTGCTACATTTCTTGAGATTTTAACCAGATAGACTTAGAGGTTTAAAGGAAGCCATATTAAAAAGTATTTCATTAACTAATTCAAGACATGAGATTCATTCCCGTGATTAAGTTTTGCTACATCCTGACATTTAATTAGTAAAATATACATAATTATGTTCTGATATATCAAATTAACAAATGAGAGGTACATTCAATTAAGTTTATTACCTTCTCTAAATTGCAGAGACCAAAGACAGCACCTAAAAGAGCAGGAAGACCAGCCATTTACTAAATCAGGAACTGAGGAGGAAAAAAATAAAATTCAACACAGTGCTTCGCAATGTAGATGTGATCTGTCCTCCCAGCATGGCCTGGGAGAAGTAGAAGGCACATGGGAAGAGAGCAAGGAAAAACAGTAAGGCTTTGGCACACAAGAAGACAAGACTGAGAAAGAGGCTGCATCCAGTGAGTGACAGGCTGGGTGCCAGGCAATTCTGGATCTGATCTCAAATTCATCACTGAGTCACCATGTGGCTGCGAACAAATGACTCCACCTTAATGTCTCAGTTTCTCATAAACGCAGTGGTATTTATCTACCAATCTCATGGAGTGTTGTAAAGATTAATTAATAAATGTTTGGAAAGTGCTTGGAAGATAAAAAGCCAAACTCGCAGTAAAGGCCAGGAGACAATGAATTAACTTGCTTACTCCTTTTGGGCAAAAATAGCCTATTCTTACAGAGAGAATTCAAAACATTCTATTACTGCAATCTACTCTGTCCTCTTCTTATTTTCTCCATGATTACTCTCGGTATTTAGCTAATGTTTGATTCAAGAAAATCATACATGCACATCTATTTATCAGCTAAAGCTATTCACATGCCCAACTGATTGTCAGATTAGAATCTCTGCTGTAAGTGGCGTGTGGGTAAAGCGATTATCTTCTATCATATATCTACAGGAAAATCTGATCAATACTTTTCCAAACACAAATAATAGCTTACTAAGCGATTTTCCGGGTCTCAGCTGGGATGGAGTTAATTTTCCTCCTAGTAGCTGATTTGCTGCTGTGTTGTGGAGTTAGGATGAGAATAATACCGATAACACAGCGATGTGTCAGTCCCTGCTGAACAGTGCTTACAGAGATCCAAGGACATTTCAGTTTCTCCTATGGCACTGCCAGCAAGAAGCTCCTAAGGAGCTGGGAAAGGACAGAACCAGAACATCTGCCTGCAGCTGATACAATTGTTTCTCAAAACAAAATATCAGACAACTTAAAAATAAACATGGGCTGTATCTCTGAACATAAATACACACGATCTCTACCACTTGAGAGCACCACACATAACACAGCTCAAGAAACTTCTTATAGTGACATTAGATCTAAACTTTTACATCTGAATATGAAAAAAGAAAAAAATGCCCATGCGTGTGCCTTAACTAACAAATTGGATGAGACTGTGTGCTCTCTCCTTACTGATGCCAAAGCAGTACTGATGCCTTGCTACTCAGGAAGTTGAATCCATCCTCTCCAGCTTTTTTAGTAATGCAGGGTGCACCTTCCCTGCAGTATCTAAAATCAATCCAGTTATGGTAGCAGAGCTCAGCAAAGCTACACAGTCTACATAGGAAATGGGGCATGTGTTCAGATGCTTTGTCCACGCCAAGCTTTAAGCAGCACACCTGCTGGTACTCATACTAACCTAATCCTGCAAGTGCCATGAACTCCAGGCAGAACACATCAGTAGCATGTCCCATTTTCCTTCATGCTTCGTCAGCAGTTTGATAGCAGTACTGTGACAATCCACTAGTGAGAGACTAGTTTTGTTCTTACTACATGTACTCCTAAACAAGGGCATATTTTGTCTTCATGCCCCACGCCATGAAAAACGAGTTATTTGCAGTCTTTCAAAATTTGCAGATGAATAGTATCCTACATAGTAAATTCAGATGCTGCCACATACAGTCATGTTTAGTTTATAACTTCCAGTTCCCTCATTTGTAAAACGGCAATTACTACCTGTGTTATAATTAATGGGTCACTAAGAGGTTAATTCATGTATGCAGTTAAGTATTCTGAAAACATAAAAAGGGAGGCAATATTCAAAGAATATTATTATTACTTTCACCACATGCATATTGCATAAAGAGTAATTCTACAGAGAGGCCATGGAACAGCAGTCAGAGAACAGTGGCGTTATTGTGCCCTTACTGCTGTTAGAACAATAGCCATTTAAAGCCAATTATACTCAATTAACTGAGTGAAACAACAGCTGAGGCTTAGCACCCAGTATTCTACTAGTTGTGACATTATAAATTAGAGAGTTCATAAAAAGGAGGTCAATTCTCAGAGTTAATTGTGTTTGAGAATTGTTTATGTAGGAAAAAATGTGTAGCTCAGTTTACAGATCTACTATGCTACAGATGAGAAATTCAAATGAGTCAAAACTCAGCTGAGCTCCTTCTCTCGCAATATCCCCCAGGTTCCTGTTACAGATTCCTACAGCAGGATATCAAGGACTTTTAAAATCCCAGGGGAATGTGCACTGTTAACAGAATTCACAAGCCATAATTAGTTCTCTGGGAGGAAAAGTCACGTTCATATCTAAAACACATGTGTGCTCTGTCCTAGGTTCTCCTCAGGGCACCTCCCTTGAGTGTCTTCAGAGCCACCTCCTCACATTACACCTTTCCCATATGCTTGTTATCTGCTTTCCCATTTGGTACAGCTTTTTGATGACCAGACTGAATTAGAAATGTGGGATCACCTAAAATGACTTGAAGATTGAGTGTGCAGTAGTACAGAAAAGAGATCAGGTGCAGGAACAAACAGCGCATATCTACTGAATGGAAGAGACAGTAGGGAAAGTGGAATTAACAGAAGTATGAAACACAAGGTGTGATTCATTCATTGAAAGTGTTTGAGTAAACACAAGGATTACAGAATGGCCAGATTAAGAGGCTGAAAGAGGCTTGACTGGGCAGGTCAAAAAGGCTATTCTATCAAAAACAATGAAAAAAAGCATGAAAATTAAGAAAACAGGGTAACCAATCACATACAGTATTATTATCAGCATGAAAAAGGCAAGGAAATTAGCCTCAGCATATGAGCACATCAAAGGAAACAGCAAGACTTCCTGAAAATATAATGTGGAACACATTGTTCCTGTTCACTTCTCTCCCCAGGAAAACTTTGTGGAAGTTTGTGAATGGTCTTGGGGAGAATTCATCAGTACGATCTTTGTACTGGAGTGTAGGGGCAGGTCATTGGATTTGAGAAATGCATTTTGAGAAACTGACTGACAGCAACTCATTTGAGAAACAGGCTGAGAGGGTTCTGAGAAATGGGCTGATGGGAACTCACTGAAGTTCAGCAAGAAGCCTAAGTCCTGCATCTGAGAAGGAACAACCCTATGCACAAGTGTACGCTGGGGGCCACTCAGCTGGAAAGATGCCAGGTAGAAAAGACCTGGAGGTCCTGGTGGAAACAAAGTTGCAAAGGAGCCAGCAAGCTCTCACCACTAAGAATGTAAATGATATCTTGGGCTACATTAGCTCAAGTATTACCAGCAGCTCAAGGGATCTGATTCTCAGTGCTGGCAAGGCCACACCTAGAGTGCCGAGTCTACTTCTGGGCTCCTTAGAACTAGAGAGACATAGAATACTGGAGAAAACCCAACAAAAGGTCACAAATCTTACAAAGGGAGTGGAGCACATCTCCTGCGAGAAAAGGCTGAAAGGGCTAGGACTGCTCAGTGGGGAAAAAAGGAGGTGCAGGGATGTCAATGGTTTACAGGCTGGTTCAGCCCGGCTCCGCGACCAGTGGGGCAGAGGGATCCGCACCTCCGGAAAAGGGAAACAGGGGACCCCAAAATAATTGAAAACAGCAGCAACAATCTGAGGTGAAACAAACTAATTTACTAAATACAGTATCAGCAAAAAAATGAGAGTGTCTGAAAGGTGGAAAGGCCTCACCACAATGCTGAGGAGAGAAGTGCAGTCCAGCTGAGCCGATGAAGAAGAGCAGGAGAAGCGCACATCAGGTGACCTTGCCAGGAGTTCTATCTTCTCACTGACTGCAAAGCCCCCGGGAAATGTATTTCTTCTTCTCCTCTGGACAGGCACCCAGAACTTCAGCATCAGCAGCCAAACTCCCAGTGCATTACATGTTGTTATGATGTGGAATATCAACAACCAAACATAAAACCATGACAAGGCAGAACTCAGCGATGTCCGTGAATACCTGAAGGAAGAGCACAAAAAGGGTAGGGCCAGGCTCTTTTCAGTGGTGCAGAGTGACGGGACAGGAGACCATGAGCACAAACTGAGGCACAGCAGGTTCTACCCACACATCAGAAAATACTTCTCACACTGTGAAGGTGATGGAGCAATGATACAGGTTGCCCAGAAACATTGTAGAGTCTCTCTTCTTCAAAAACCTGCCTGGATATGCTCCTGGGCAACCTGCTCTAGGTGGCCCTGCTAGAGAAGAAGGGGTGGACAAGATTGGGACAAAGAGGTCCTTTACAACTTTGGTCATTCTGTGATTCTTGTAGATAGCACCCCACACAAACATGGGTCAACTCACAGAAAAAGCAGATGGAAGCAGTCTGACTAGAAAGAAGGGCAAAGAAATGAGGAGGATGCAGGTAAACAGCAGGCCAGATTGTGGCAGGTCTTATCAGTCCTGTGTTAGATGCCTTTAAGCTTTTCTTGAACTCACAGATTTGAATAACAGGATAATTTGGGTTCGAAAAGACCTCAGGTCTCTCGTTTAATCTCCTGCTCCAAGCAAAGTCAGCTCTGAGAACAGATTAATTAGAACTTTATCGAGGCTGATCTTCAAAACCTCTGAAGATTCAAGACTAAAAAAACATCTCTAGCGAACTTGTTCCACTGCTTGACTGTCCTCATCTGCATCTTCTTTTGTCTCACCTGAGGAATGAATTAGTGTTTCCAGTCGCAAAACATCTCCTGCATCTGTTCCTGTTTCATTTTCATTCCTATTGACAGGTCAGAATTGCTTTTACTCTGCTAATAAGGCATAACTAAGAGAAATTATTTTCTGCAGAGTTCATATATTAGAGCAGTGGCAATGTGATGAGAACAAAATGGAAGGGAGATGACATTGCATTAAGAAAATCCACTCCTGTTCAGGAGGTTGTAGTGCATTAGCAGGTAGCGCTGCCATGTGATGAACAGTTTCATGATTGTCGTACCTACAAGCTATAAGGTAAGAGGTGACAGCACAGGGATTTTAGGAGTTCCATCAGTACAGGCTAAAAATATCATGTCATCAGAACAAGGATTTCAGTCCCCAGTGATGCTCTATGATTAAAAAAAGAAAAAAGCAGCTGTGCAAGCATTCCTGCCAGAACAATGCAGAAAACATCAACAGCAACTGGAGCGAGAGCTTGTATATTTTCTATCCTGAGAACCACAAGTAATCAGAGTGAGATCAACAGCTGTGCATGAAGTAGTTACAGAAAGAATCAAGGTCAGTGACCTGCTCCATGATACAGATTTTTGTGTTTGTGTGTGCCTTCTGAAACAGGGGCCAAACACCTCAGAAAAGTAAAAAAAATCAACAGTGCCATTTGTGTCACAGACAAGCAATGGTAAATGCCCTTCCCACACATGTGTAGGGAGGGCAGGCACTCCTGACTTTCA
>NW_024884274.1:0-2504 GCF_019232065.1 Centrocercus urophasianus
ATGGGGTCACTGCAAGGCCTCTCCTTGCACTCCCCCCATGCCGTACCCCCCGTTGGCCCCGCGGTGGGGGCCGGGGGGCTGCTCCTGCCTTGTGTGGGCGCTGAGCGCAGCAAAGCCTTTTGTCGGAGCCTCTGCAGCCCCGGCAGATTCCTGCGGGCGCCAATGGCCGCGCTCGGCCCTAATCCCCCCCCGGCCGGGGGCTTAGTGCCTGCTAAGCCAGCCTGAATGCACCAGAGCCGGGCGGGGGGGTTGGGGGGAGCAGCGGCAGGCCCGGGGGGGGGCACCTGCACCCCTGTGATGTGGGGCTGGGCATGGGGCACCTGCAGCCCCCAGGATGTGTGGGGTTGGGGCAGGCTGGCTCCCAGTGCTGCCCTCCCATAGTGCCCCCCCAGATGCTGGCTGGGGGGCGGGGGGGTGTCACAGTGTTGCCCACAGCCCCAAGTATGTTGTTGACCCCAGGCCCTATAGAGGGTGCCTATGGGTCAGAGCCACCCCCCAGCCGGCATCCCCAAGGGTGGGGGACGCAGCTCTGGGGGGTCCCCACTCTGTCGGGGCGGTGGAACCACACCTGAGGGGGGCACCGGGGTCCCGCACAGCACCTCGCCCACCCCACATCCCGGGCAGCGAAGCAGTTAAGGGGGGGTGGCGGTGGTGGGGTCCCACCCCCGGGGCCGGCTGGGGGGGGGGCTTATAAAGGTGGGTGCGGGCGGCCCCCGGGAGGGGAGCGGGGCCGCAGCGGGGCCGGGCCATGCGGGAGCTGCGCTCGTCCTCCTTCTGGAGGGCCATCCTGGCCGAGTTCCTGGGCAGCCTCCTCTACACCCTGCTGGGGCTGGGGGCTTCGCTGCGCTGGGCCCCGGGCCCCCACGGGGTCCTGGGGTCCGCCTTGGCCTTCGGGCTGGCCCAAGCCACCCTGGTGCAGGCGCTGGGGCACGTCAGCGGCGGGCACATCAACCCGGCCGTCACGCTGGCCTTCCTGCTGGCCTCGCAGCTCTCCCTGCCCCGCGCCCTGGGCTACCTGCTGGCTCAGCTGCTGGGTGCCCTGGCGGGGGCCGGCGTCCTCTATGGGGTGACACCGGCTGCCGTGCGCGGCACGCTGGGCCTCAGTGCGGTGAGCGGGGCGGGGGGGTGGGGGCTCTGGGGGCAGAATGGGGCGCTTGGAGGAGGGGGAGGAGAGAACAGGGGGCTGCGGTGGGGGGAAGCGGGTGGGCTGGGGGCGTCTGGGACTCGCGGGGGTGGCCGAAGGGAAATAGGGGCTTGGGGAGAGGGGAGAAGGCGTGACGGGGTTGATGGGGAATTGGGCAGCCGAGGTCTGGGAGGCTGGGAGCCGGCGCTGAGCCCCTCTCCCCCACAGCTGCACCCCAGCGTGGGCCCGGGCCAGGGCACGGTGGTGGAGCTGCTGCTGACGGCTCAGTTCATCCTCTGCGTCTTCGCCAGCTTCGACGACCGCCACGACGGGCGCCCTGGCTCCGCAGCGCTGCCCGTTGGCTTCTCCCTCACCCTCGGCCACCTCTTCGGGGTAAGGGGGGGTGGCAGCTCCGCGGGACGGGGGGGGGGCGCCCGGCACCCACCGCCCCCCCCTTCCCCGCAGATCCCGTACACTGGTGCCGGCATGAACCCTGCACGCTCCTTTGCCCCCGCCGTTATCACCCGCAACTTCGCCAACCACTGGGTAAGTGGGGAGGGCGCTGTGGCCCGGCCCGGTCCGTTCCAGCCCATCCCCGTCCTGCCCCAGTCCACCCCGCTCTGCCTCAACCCGCTGCCATCCCATCCCAGTCCCATCCCAGTGCACCTCAGCTCAACCCGATCCGTTCCACTCTCGTCCCAGCGCATCCCAGTCCGACCCCGGTCCTTTTCAGCCTAACCCAACCCCCCCCCCCCCCCCCCCCCCCCCCGGTCCCATTCCTCTCCATCCCATCCACAACCCCGCCGGCTGCAGCAGCCCCGAGGGTTCCCCGCCGCGGGGGGTCGCATCCCTTATCGCCCCACTCCTCGGGCTCGGGGATGGCTGCACGGGAGGGTGGCGGCCGCCCCTCTATCGGGTCGGGGGGGGTCGGATGTGGGACCCCTTGGCCGCCCCCTCCCACGCCGCCCCCCGCAGGTGTTCTGGGCGGGTCCGCTGCTGGGCGCGGCGCTGGCGGCTCTGCTGTACGAGCTGGCGCTGTGTCCGCGGGCGCGCAGCATGGCGGAGCGCCTGGCCGTGCTGCGGGGGGAGCCGCCCGCCACCGCGCCGCCCCCCGAACCGCCGGCGGAACCGCTGGAGCTGAAGACGCAGGGGCTGTAGGGCCGCCCCCCAGTCCCAGCCCCAAACCCGGGGCCGCCTTTGCTGTGTCGGGGCCGCCGATGCGGTGCGTGTGGTGCGTGCGTGTGTGTGCGGGGCGGCGGGAGCGCGGCGGCCAACGGCACCCCGACGGCCGGCCCCGCCCCGCCGCGGCGGGAGCTCCGTGTTCGGTGAATTAAACCTACGCTTTATTTTGGTAACCGCTCTCGGAGGGCGGGGGGGGGGG
>NW_024884274.1:2604-7657 GCF_019232065.1 Centrocercus urophasianus
GGGGGGGGGGGAGCGAGGAGCGGCGCCTTCCCGCGCCCGAGGCGATGCCCCGCCCAGGGGGAGGGGCCACCGTGCAGCCTGAGCCGCTCTTAAAAGGGCAACGTCGAGGTGGGCGCGGGGTGGGGAGTAGGGAGCAGCGCGGAGCGGGGAGAGCGGGGGTGTAGGAGTGGGCGCCCCGAGGGGGGATGAGGGGGGAGAAGGGTCCTGCGGTGCGTGGCCTCCGCTTGTAGCGGGCGGTGGGCGGAGGGGGGGGCTGACCGGCGCGGTTCTGGAGTTTCCACTTTAAGGCCTCCGGCGGGGGACGGCGGGAGGGGCGGGGCGGGGCGGGAGCCGCGGGAACTGGGCCGGTTGTGTAACGGCAGCAGGAGCGTGCGGGGCTGGGGGCTTTCGGTACCGGGATCGGGATCGGGATCGGGATCGCGGCCCGGACCCTCAGAGCCGCCCGGTGCCCCGGGACCGGGGTCGGGCCGCTCCGCCCCGCCGGGTCTTGCCCGGCTCCCCGCGCCCGCCCCGCGCTGCATGGACTGGTACATGATGAACTGCGAGCTGCTGGCCACCTGCAGCGCCCTGGGCTACCTGGAGGGCGACGTGTACCATCGCGAGCCCGACTGCCTCGGTACGGCACGGGGAATGGGGGGGAGGGGGAAGAAACCGGGCGGATGCGGAGTTCTGAGCGCCCCTCCCGCAGAGAGCGTGAAGGATCTGATCCGGTACCTCCGGCACGAGGACGAGAGCCGCGACGTGCGGCAGCAGCTGGGAGCAGCGCAGATCCTGCAGAACGATCTGCTGCCGCTGCTCGTTCAGTACCCGCGGGACCGGAGCCTTTTCGATGCCGTCGTCAGGTACCGGGCAGCTGCGGGGACGGCGCGGGGCTGCGCTCCCACGTGGGCAGCGGTCCCGAGTCCAACCCCCCCGACTGCCCCCCGTAGGCTGATGGTGAACCTGACGCAGCCGGCGCTGCTCTGCTTTGGCAAAGTGCCGTCGGACGCCACCGCCCGGCACCACTTCCTGCAGGTGCTGTCCTACCTGCAGGCGTACAAAGAGGTGAGGGTGCAGCCGCGGGGTGACTCCGGGTGGGGGGGTCTTCAAACCCCCCCCCCAGACACACAGAGCTCACCAAGGGTTTTTTCTGCAGGCGTTCGCCAGTGAGAAGGTGTTTGGGGTGCTGAGCGAGAAGCTGTACGAAGTGCTGCAGCTGGTGGGTGCTGGGGGTCCGGGGGGGGTCAATGGGGCTGAGGGTCAGGGGGCAGCTATGGGGCTGGGGTCTGGGGAGGTCTGTGGGAGTTCTGACAGCCGTGCACTGCAGGACTGGGAGCAGAGGCAGGAGGAGGACGCGCTGCTGATCGAGCGGATCCTGCTGCTGGTGCGCAACGTGCTGCACGTGCCCCCCGACCCCGCTGCAGAGCAGGTAATGGGAGGGGAGGGGGGTACAGACCCAGGGATCCCCACGGGAAGGTGCCCCGCATGCTGCCCCCGCCCTGTGCCCCCCCAGGGTGTGGATGGCGATGCCAGCGTGCACGACCGCGTGCTGTGGGCTCTGCACATCAGTGGCATGGACGACCTGCTCAAGTTCCTGGCCAGCACGCCGGCTGAGCAGCAGTGGGCTCTGCACGTCCTCGAGATCGTCTCCCTCATGTTCCGTGACCAGGTGGGCGTGGGGGGTGCAGGGCCCACCCCCGGCCCCCATCCAGCCGTGCTGAACCCCCCGCCCCACAGAGCCCGGAGCAGCTGGCAGCGCTGGGTCAGGGGCGGGCAGGCGCCGAGTGCGGGGAGGAGACGCGGGAGCTGCAGAGTCTGCGGCAGCGGGAGCAAGCAGAGCAGAGAGCGCGGGCGCTGCAGCGTCCGTCCAGGTGGGAAGGGGGCTGGAGGGGGGCAGAACCCTGTGGTAGGGCCAGCATTGCTCATCTCGTGCGTTCCTCCCTCCAGACACTCCCGTTTCCGCGGTTCCTATGTCATCCAGGGGCTGAAGGCCATCGGGGAGCACGATGTTGTCTTCCATAAGGGGCTGCACAACGTGAGTATGGGGATGGGGAGCACGGGGGGGGCTCGGTACGGCGTCGAGGGGCTCGCAGTGGTGCTGAGGGGGCACAGCTCATGCTCTCCTCTCTCCCCCCAGCTGCAGAGCTACAGCCACGACCTGGGCAAGGAGACGCGCCGGGTGCCGCGGCGTCGCTGGGCCCCCCCTGAGCCGGGACCCCCCCGGCGCTCCGCCCGCAACGTCCGGCTCTTCCTGAGCTGCTTCTGCCAGGACTTCCTGGAGGACTGCTACAACCGCCTGATGCTGCTGGTCAAGGTGAGGGTGGGAGTCGTCCCCCCCACTTCAGGCCACCCCCCCACCCGGGGTCCCCCCCGGTGCTGAGTTCCCCCGCGCGCCCCCCAGGACCAATTGCTGCGGGAGAAGGCGCAGCAGCACGATGAGACGTACTACCTGTGGGCCACCGCCTTCTTCATGGCCTTCAACCGTGGCCGGGGGTTCCGTGCCGAGCTGGTGTCAGAGACGGTGAGCGTGCGTGCCTTTCACTTCATCGAGCAGCACCTCACCAACTACTACGAGATGGCCCTGATGGACAAGAAGGAGGCGGCCACCTGGGCGCGCAGGTGGGGGTCGCAGCCCCCTCTTTGGCCCCAAGCCCCCCAGCACTGCCTGAGCACCGCGTCCCTCCTGCAGGATGCACCTGGCGCTGAAGGCGTACCAGGAGCTGCTGCGCACGGTGCAGGAGATGGACCGCAGCGCAGAGCCGGCGGTGCGGGACAGCAGTCAGGTCATCAAGAGTGAGTCCGTCCCTTTGTCCATCCGTGCGTTCATCCATCCTTGGCTCTGTCTGTCTGTCCGTGCCTCTGTCTGTCTGCATGGCTCTCTTTCCTCGTGTCTCTCTAGCTGCATCTTTGTCCGTGCGCCAATCTCTCGCCATCCACCTGTCCGTCCCCCTGTCCAACCACTCACGCATCCGTCTGTCTGTCCACACTGCCCCTGTCCCCCCCCAGACCACATCTTCTATCTGATGGAGTACCGGGAGCTGCTCCTCGCGCTCTTTCGGAAGTTCGATGAGACGAAGCAGCCTCGTGCCTTCCTGCGGGACCTGGTGGAGACGGCGCATCTCTTCCTGCAAATGCTGGAGCGCTTCTGCCGCGGCCGCTCCGGCCTCGTGGTGCAGCAGGTGGGCTGGGGTCTCCGAGGCTCTGCGTGGGTCCCTGCGGTCCCTCCTGACCCTCCTCCCCTCCTTCGCCATGCAGAGCAAACGTGTGAGGAGGAAGAAGAAGCCCCGTGCCCCTGCAGCGCCGCAGCCGCCGGGCGCAGCCGAGCTGGAGGAGCTGTGGGCAGCGGCGGCCCAGCAACTCCAGGACTGCCTGCAGGTAGGGACGGGCCCTGCTGTGAGGGGTGTCCGTGGGGCGCCGGGTGACACAGTGACCCCCCCAGGGCACGGTGCCGCTCCCTGAGGACGTGGTGCCTTTTGACGCTGCCTCGGAGACCCCGGTGGAGGAGCAGCGCGCGGTGGCTCTGCTGCGCATCCAGGAGTGCCTGCGGGAGGGGGGGGCCCCCCAGGCCCTGCGGCTGCTGCGCTCTGCCAGGTACCCCCAGCCCCATCCCACCCCTCAGAATGTGGGGGTGCGGTGCCAACCTCTGCCCTCCACACAGGGAAGTGTGGCCTGAAGGGGATGTTTTCGGCCCCCCCCGGTGCGGAGCCCGCAGAGGAGACGCAGCTGCTGCGTGAGATCTGCTTTGCTGCGCTGCCCCGTGAGTGGTGGCCCTGTCCCGTGGCAGTGGGTCTGGGGGAGCTCTGGGCCCCTAACGCTGCCCCCCACAGGGCCCAACCCCTCCCCCGAGGCTGAGGAGCCGGCGGAGCCCGAGGAAGAGGAGGAGGAAGAGGAGGAGGAGGAAGAGGCAGTGCAGGTGTCGGAGAAGGAGTTTAATTTCATGGACTACCTGAAGCGGTGAGGAGAGCCTCCAAGAGGGGGCGGGGGGCACAGGGAGGGCAGCGCGGTGCTGGTCACCAATTATGTGTGGGGGGGGTTCCAGGTTTGCCTGCGTGCCCGTGGTCCGTGCCTGCACGCTGCTGCTGCGGGGCTACGCACAGAACAGCGCCCGCACCAATCACTGTGCTGCACGGCTGCTGCACCGCCTCTCCCGCCAGCTGCGCATGGAGGCGCTGCTCTTCCAGCTCTCCCTCTTCACCCTCTTCCAACGCCTCCTCAGCGACCCCGGCGCCCACCAGGTGAGGCGCAGCCCCGACTCCCCCCTGCACCCCCACCCCGATTCCGGCCCGGTGCAATCCTGCTGCCCTCACCTCTCCGTTCCACCCCCAGGAGCTGGTGGCCTTGGCCAAATACATCCTGGGTAAGTTCTTCGCGCTGGCAGCCACCAACAAGAAGGCGTTCGTGGAGCTGCTCTTCTGGAAGAACGCTACGGCTGTGCGCGAGATGAGTGAGGGCTACAGCTCCCTGAGGGATGGGGAGGGGTGAGTGGGCTGGGGGGGCCGGGGGGTTGAGAGAGGGGCAGTGGGCACGGGGAGAGGGCTGTGGGCTGGGAGAAGAGCTCTGACTTCCCCTCATCACTCCTTTGCCCAGCGCTGGAGCACGTCGGACCCCCGCCTGGAGCCCACAGGAGGAGCAGGCGCTGCGGGAGCTGTTCTGGAAGTATAAGGAGGCAGAAGGTACGGGGGCGCTGTGGGGGGCAGGGGGTGGCATGGACCCTTCTCGCAGCCCCCGCTCCCACAGGTCAGGACATCATTGCCTCCATCCTGGCGGAGCTGCCTGGCCGCACGCGGCGGCAGGTGGTGCAGCAGTTGGTGCGCATGGGGCTGGCGGGCAGCGCCAGGGACTTCCCACGGCCAAGGTGGGGATGAGACCCCGAGTGGGGACCCCCGTGATGGGGAGCACTGTGTGCCCAGGTGGGCACCCAGGGTTGTGTCCTCCCCCCCCAGGAAGGGCACCAATATTGTGCTGTGGACGGAGGAGCAGGAGCTGGAGCTGGAGCGGCTCTTTGAGGAGTTCAGGGGATCGGATGGTGAGCGGGTTCCAAGGGGAAGGAGGGGGGGGGGGGGGGGGGGGGGGG
>NW_024884274.1:7757-29047 GCF_019232065.1 Centrocercus urophasianus
CCCCCCCCCCCCAGACATCCTGGGGAACATCATGAAGAACCTGACGGCACGGCGCTCAAGGGCACGGGTGGTGGAGAAGCTGCTGGCAATGGGGTTGGTGGCAGAGCGCAAGGAGCTGCACAAGAAGCGCCGGAGGAAGAGCTGCGGCCCCCAGACGGTACGTGGGTTGGGGGGCCGGGGGGCTCCAATCCAGGGGTGCTGTCCCCCTTCCCCTCCTCTCAAGGCACCCAAGCGTTACGGTCCCTGCAGGGTGAGGCAGATGCTGCAGCGGTGTCAGCCCATAACAGCTCTGCTGAGGACAGCGAGGAGGAGGAAGAGGAGGAGGAGGAGGAGGAGGAAGATGAAGCAGAGGATGACCCCATGGAGGAGCCCTGGGACCCCAAGGAGGGGACGGGGCTGGCCCTGGTGCAGCGCCTGCAGCAGGAAGGTGGGTGGGAGCAAGGGGATGTGACCCCACCGCCCCTCAGGCTTGACCCCCATCCTTTGGGTCAGTGGGGCTGCACTCTGACTCCGCCATCCCCAGGGCTGGAGGGGCCCCTGCGGTGGCTGCAGAACTGCCTGAGGAGGACGGCGAGGGACCGTGAGACGGAAGGTGAGTGGGGCTGGGGGGGCACAGGGCTGGGGATGGGGAAGGGGCCGGGCTGACAGCGCTTCCCCCCCCCCCGGGGTGGCCCTTCCCGGGGCCGTTGGTGCCACTCTCAGAGGAGAACGAAGATGCCATGGAGGACCGGGCCTTCCGTGCTCTGCTGCGGGAGGTGGGGCTGCGGCCCCCTGCCAACGAGCAGGTGATGCCCCTGTCCCCATCTCTGTCCCCATTGCTCCTGGCACAGCCCACAGCATCCCCCCTCTGTCCCCAGGAGTCCTTCTGGCGCATCCCTGCTGCCCTCACCCCACAGCAGCTGCGCCGTGCGGCCGCCTCCGTCACCCCCCCGAGCCCTCAGGGGCCCCCCCAGGAACTGCCAGCAGCACCACAGGAGCCCGCTGGAGGGGAAGGCGTGGGCCGGGGCTCTGGGAGCAGTGTGACGGGTGCAGGAACCTCCCCTGAGCCCCTCTGCCCCACAGCAGAGCCGCTGCCCTCCCCGCTGGGGTCGGACTCAGAGAGGTGAGGCTGGGGTCCCACGTGCTGACCCTACAACACTCACATGAGTGAGGTCCTCGCTCATGGCGGGGTGGGGGCCGTGGCCTCGGGGTTCTCGCGGTGCCCCCATGGGCTCTGCTGACTCTACCAAACCCCCACAGCGAGGAGCCCCTCGCCATCCCCGCACCATCAGGCAGCAAACGGCGGTGGCAGCTCGACAGCGAGGATGAGGATGGTGACGTGGGTGGGTGCAGCCCCTCCCCTGGTTTTGGGGGGTCTTTTCCTCCCTTCTGCCCCTTCCCCTGACCCCATCCGCTCCCATAGAGGCAGAGCTGCTCCCCCTGGGTCCCCCGTCAGGGGAGGATGAGGACCCCCACCCCACGGGCAGAAGAAAACGCATCCGCCGCCTTCTGGAGGAGGAGGAAGAGGAGGAAGATTGAGGTTCCCCTGGACTGCAGTCCCTGCAATTCCCCTGCTCTGCTGTTGGGGCTTTTTGTACAGCTTTATCGGTTTTGGGGGCTCTCTGTGGGTTTTTAAGTTCTTTTTAAAGGCGCGGTGCTTTTCCTTCCCTTGTCCCCGTTTTACCTTTTCACCGGGGTTTGGGTTTAGGGTTTGTTTGTTTGTTTCTGACACTGTTTTACATCGGGAACGGCACCAAATAAATCAATGCACGAAGTCTCTGGGCTGTGCCCGGCGCTGTCGGGGGGGCGGTGCGGGGCTCTGTCCCCGTGTGTCGCAATGGCCGCTGATAGCGGCGGTTATAAAGGGGCCGTGGAGGGGAGGGGGGGCGCAGCGCAGCGACGGAGGTGCGGGGACAGCGGTGACTGCGAGCGGTGGGCGGGGGGCTGGGGGTGGGAGGGGAGGGGTGGGGGTGCAGCTGTGGGCTGACGGCTGCGCCCCCCCTAAACCTCCGCAGGTGCCCCCGAGCCGCCACCATGGGCCGCGCTCTGCTCTTCCTCCTCCTCCTCCTCCTCCTCCAGGGCCGGGGGGAAACCGCGACCACCGCGCCCCCGCGGGGTGACGGAGGGACCGCGACGGTGCGGGGGCTGCTTGCGGAGGTCGCTCCCCCCCTGCAGGCACTGCGGGGTCGGGGGGTTCCGTGCGGGGCGCTGCTCCCCGACGCCCTCCCCGGTTTCTCCCGCATCCCCCTGCTGCCCCGCGCCACGTCCCGCGCCTCGTTGGCGCTGGCGCTGAACGGGGCCGGGTGCGAGGCGGAGGCGGAGGCGGCGGCGCGGGGGCTGTACCGGGAGCTGAGCCCCCCCGCGGCCACCGCCCTCCTGCGGGGTCTGGCGGGGCTACGGGACGTCCCCGCGCACCGCACGCTGCCGCTGCTCTCCAGCCTGGCCCGACTGCGGCGGCGCTGCGCTCTCCCCCGCAACGAGACCCGCACCGGGACGTTCCGGTGCCGTCGGCAGGCGGAGGACGACGCGTGCAGCCCGCCCGGGGAGCGCGAGGCGCACGGGGTGCTCGAGTGGGTGCCGGGCGTCAACGCCGTCTACAACCTGGGCAGCGGCCTCTACTTCGCCTTCCAGGGCTGCGAGCTGCTCGCGTCCGAGCGGGCGCTGCAGGCGGCCGAGGATTTGGGCTACGCGGCGCTGACGGCGCTCACCGGGGGCGGCCCCGTGGCCGTGGGCATCCGGTTCGGGCTGCAGCCCGGCATCAAAGCGGGGGTCCGCGCGCTCTACGGGTACTTCACCGCCGACGGGGAACCCCCGACGGCGCCCAGCGCTCACAGCGGCCCCGTCCTCGTGGTGTGAATAAAGGCGCGTCCCCGCCCGTGTCCCTGTCGATGTCTCTTTCCCGGTCGGTGCGGCCGCGCCGCCCCAGGGCGCGGAGACCTTGGCCCGGGGACGGCCTTGGACGGGGCGCGCGGTGACAGCGCCCGGCGTGGGGACGGCGCCACTCTGCCCCACGGCGCTGCCCCCCGGGCCCTGCCCCGCGCCTCCGACCCTGCGGGCTCATCCCCCAACCCTCCGTCCCCTGCGCTCCCGCTGCCGACCCCCACCCGGCTCCGCCGTCTCCTTCCGCGACCGCCCGCCGGCCCCGCCCCCTTTTGCCCGTGGCCACGCCCACTCGCTTATGACCACGCCCACCAGCGCAGATCCCGTCCCTCTGCCCCGCCCCCGCCGTTGCCCCGCCCCCCGTCGTCATTTCGGGGAAGCGGAGCTGCCCGCAGGAACTCCCGCGTTGCCCGCCCCGAGGGGCGTGGCCTCTCCGCCGAGCTCCGCCAATCACCGCGCAAAGCCGGAAGGGGGCGTGGCCACGGCGCGGGGTGCGGGGACGGGACAGGGACCGAGCCGGGAGTCGGGAGCGGGGAGCCGAGTCCAGGTCCGATACTGGGATCGGGATCAGGGTCGGGGCCGGAGGTGGCCACCCGATGGGCGCTTCTGGGTGGGGCCTTTGGGTGCCGTGCAGCGGCGGGACGGGAGGAGTCTGGGGGGGGGGGGGGGGGGGGGGGGGGGGCACCACCCCCCCGACCCCCCCCCCCCGCGCTCGAGCGGGGGGGGGCGGGGGGGGAGGTGGGCGTGCGGTGTGAGCGGCACCCCTTCCCTCCCCGCCAGCCGGAGGGGTCCCAGCAGCACGCCCTGCCCCCCCGCCCCCCAGCATGGCGCAGTGGCAGGAGGTGCAGCAGTTGCCCCCCACCCACCTGGAGCGCGTTCACCAACTGTACACCAACGCCGCGCTGCCCATGACCGTCCGGCAGAGCCTGGCGGACTGGATCGAGGACCAAGACTGGTACTGGGGGAACCGTGGGGCGGGGGGATACCGTGGGGCCATGGGGGGTCCCCGTGGGGCAGGCACTGAGCGGTCCCGCAGGCAGCAGGCGGCCGAGCCCTTTTCGTCCCACGCGCGGATGCTGTTCCATTCGCTGCTGACGCTGCTGGGGGAGCAGCTGGGCAGCCTGGGGCCGGGGGATGAGGACTTCATGCTGAAGCACAACCTGCGCAAGGCGCGCATCGACCTGCAGGTGGGTGGCTGGGTGGGGGGGGGGACGGGGGGTGGATCTATGGGTGCAATGGGAACTTGATGCGCACTGACAGCCCTCCCCCCCGCGCACCCCACAGGCTGCCTTCGAGGAGCACCCCGAGAACTTTGCCAACCTGGTGGCCAATCTGCTGCAGGAGGAGCGGTGCGTCCTGCGGAGGGCGCAGGCGAAGGGGCAGGTAGGGTGGGTTCCCCCCCCCTGCCGGCAGAGCTGAGCCACCCGGTGCCTGAACCCCCCCTGTCTCATAGGCGGAGACCCCCCCGGCACCCAGCACGGCCCCACAGAGCAGCCAGGAGCAGGAGATCCAGCAGCGCCTGGCTGAATTCCGCACCGCCCTGCAGGTAATTTCTCCCCGGGGTCCCCCAGCCCATGGGGGTGCGCAGACCCTCACTCCCCCCCAATCCCCAGGAAGCTGAGCGTGCATTCCGACACATGGAGGACCTCCAGGACACCTTTGACTTCAGCTATAAGATGTACTACATGCCGGGTAAGGCTGCGCCTCGGGGGGGGAGGCACAGCCAGCGCTCCCTGCACCCCCTAAAGCCCCTCCCCACCGCTGCAGGCCAGGACCACTCCCACGACCCGCAGTACGCGCAGCACATCCAAGCACTCCAGGCCAAGCTGCAGTCCCTGGACCGGCAGCGGCGGGTGAGCAAGGGCAGAGCCGGGCCATGGGGACGGGGGGGGCACAGCTGCGGTGCGCCCCCAGCCAGACCCGGTGTCCCTGCAGGAGGTAGTGGCACAGATTCAGCAGCTGCTGGGGCGCAGCGAGACCCTGCGGGACTTCCTGCAGCAGGAACTGAGCGCGTGGCGTGAGAGGCAGCAGCGCAGCTGCCTGGGAGCCCCCGCTGATACCTGCCTGCTGCAGCTGCAGGGCTGGTAGGGGTGGGCTGGGGGGGCGGGGGGAGGGGGGGGGGGGCCGTGCTCTGCTGACCCCCACCGCCTGCAGGTTCACGGCGCTGGGCGAGGGGCTCTTCCAGCTGCTGCAGCTGCTGCGGGCAGCAGGAGAGCTGCGGCAAAAGGTGACCTACGAGCAGGACCCGCTGCAGTCAGAGCTGCCGCTGCTGGAGAAGCGGCTGCAGGAGCAGCTCACCTGCCTGCTGCAGAGGTGGGGGACGCGGCGCGGGGGGGCTGGGGATGCGATGGAGCTGCTCTGAGACCCCCCCCCGCCCGCAGTGCCTTCGTGGTGGAGCAGCAGCCCTGCATGCCCAACACCCCCAAGCGCCCGCTGGTGCTGCGCACAGCCAACAAGTTCTGCACGCGCGCCCGCCTGCTGGTCCGCCTGCATGACCGCAACCACCGCATGGAGGCCAACATCCACATCGACAGGTCGGGGGCTCCGGGTCCCGCCGCCCCCCGCTGGGGTCCTGGGCCACGCTCGCAGCTGACTCCGTGTTGCCTTTTGCAGGGACCCGCCGAAGACGCGAGGGTGAGAGCTGAGTGCCGGCAATGGCGGCAGGAACGGGACCGCAGGGGGGATTCCTGGTGTCCTCAGAGGAGCATCAGCATCCCCGGGGGGTGTCGGCTGCAGCGGCCCCCATCTGCATCCTCCCTTTGCCCCACAGCTTCCGCAAATTCAACATTCTGACCTCGAGCAGCAAAACCGTCCTGGTTGGGGACAGCCCCCGGGAGGGGCTGGTCTGCGACTTCCAGTACCTCGTATGCGTCCCCCTTCCTGCGCTGGGTCCTCCCCATCTGGGACCCCTGCTTGGGTCCTCTCCATCCCAAGCCCCACCTGACCCCCAGCCCCACTTTGACCTCCCCCACCCCCCCGCAGACGCTGAAGGAACAGAAGGGCGGAGGATCAGGCAAAGGCAGCAGAGGCACCAATGAGGTGGGTGTGGGTTTTGGGGAGGGGGCGCAGGGTGAGCAGTGGGCGACGGTTCCCATCCTGTGCAGGGTCCTCTGGCTGTGACTGAGGAGCTTCACCTCATCACCTTCACGCTGGCGTATGCATACTGCGGGCTGGAGCTGAAGCTGGAGGTGAGTTTTGGGGAGGGATGTGTCTGGGTGTCGGGGCTGCCCGTAATGAACCCCGCTCCCCCCACAGACCTCCACGCTGCCCTTCGTCATCATCTCCAACAACAACCAGCTCTCCAGCGCCTGGGCCTCCGTGCTCTGGTTCAACATGCTGAGCCCCAACCCCAAGGCAAGCAGCCCCCATGCTGTCCCCCCTGCCCCCTCACCCCTGCCTGACCCATCGCCCCACATCCCAGTCCTAGTGTTCCATCCCTGTCTCTGTGTCCTGTGCTGTGTCTGTTCCCATGCTCTGGCCCCTGTGCTGGTCTCACCCCACGCCCTATTCCATTTTCCGTACATCTGTCCCATGTGTTTGTCCTCCTCCCATCCCTGCCTGTCCCCCCATCCATCTCAGTCCCATCCCTTCCTCCGCTGCCATCCCTACAGGACCAGCAGTTCTTCTCCACACCACCCCCAGCCCCGTGGCCCCGGCTGGCGGAGGTGCTGAGCTGGCAGTTCCAGAGCACAGCTGAGCGTGGCCTGAGCCGGGAGCACCTGCACATGTTGGCTGAGAAGCTCTTCGGTACGGCCCCGCATCCCTGAGCCCCCCGGCCCCAGCCCAGCCCCCCTCACTCACCCTATTCTGCGCCCCCCCCAGGCTCAAAGCCATCTCCGGAGAGCGCCTTGCCCTGGACCAAGTTCTCCAAGGTGAGCCGTGCCCATCCCACGTGTCCCCGTCCCTCCTGACTCGTCCCCATCTCACACATCCCCATCCCACATCCTCATGTCCCCATCCTGCAGGACGGTGCTGCAGGTTTCTCCTTCTGGGCCTGGCTGGACGGGATCCTGGCGCTGCTGCACGACCACCTGAAGCAGCTCTGGAAGGATGGGTACGGCCTGGGTGCAGGGGGGTCGGGCTGCGGGGCTGCAGGAGCTGACCGTGCCCCCACCCCCCCCCCCAGGCTCATCCTGGGCTTCGTGAGCCGCAAACAGGAAAAGAAACTGCTGAAGGTGAAGCGGTCGGGGACGTTCCTGATTCGGTTCAGCGAGAGCACGCTGGGGGGGGTCACCTGCACCTGGGTGGAGCACCCTGAGAGCGGTGAGCGCAGCCCCGGACCCCCCCTCGGTCTGACCTCACACCCACCGCTGACCTCCCACCCCCCCCATAGGACCCCCCGCCTTCCGTGCTGTTGTCCCCTACACCGCAGCCGAGCTGGCGTCGCTGGCGCTGCCCGACATCATCCGCGATTACCAGCTGCTGGCAGAGGAGAACATCCCCGAGAACCCGCTGCTCTTCCTCTACCCTGACATCGCCCGTGACGAAGCCTTCGGGCCCTACTACAGCCAACGGCACGAGGGTACGGCGCGTGCAGCACGGCACGGCTTGGGGGGCAGCGCCCACTGCCCCCTTCCAACTGCCCTCCCTGCCCCCAGGGATCCTGACCAAGAAGAAGGAATACCTGAACCAGCGCCTCATCCGCGTATCCTCCAGGTGAGCCCCCCCCCCTCGCCCCCAGCCCCACAGGGATGGACCCCCTCACCCCCCACCCGACCTCCATCCCCCGCTGTGCCCACAGGCAGCCCCACGAGACGTGGCAGACGCAGGAGGAGTTGGTGGTGGCCACGGAGGACCTGGAGACGCTGCAGTTGAAGGGCGGTGGGCAAGAGCCTGTGAGCCCAGGGACGCTGCTGGGGGGGAGCCGGACCCCCGGGACACCTCAGGCCGTGAGCCCGGGGCTGCAGCAGGTGGTGGCCGCAGTCCCGGTGCTGCCATCCTTGCAGCCACTGGGATCAGGGGGTTTGGGGGTGCTGCAGACAGGGATGGGGGACCTGGGGCAGCCCGTTGTGCTGCAGCTGCTGCCGGCGGCGCCCGGGGGGGCAGGGGGTGCTGCCCGTGGAGGGCAACGCCATAGGGCCGCTGCTGGGGAGCGGTGCTGCAGAGCTGCTGTTGGACGACGGCGCCCTGGGGCTGCAGCCGTCGGGGCTGGAGGAGCTGGAAGGGCTGCCGCTGCAGGAGCCGGCGCTGGAGGCTGTGGAGCTGCTGCCCGCCCTGGACGGTGCGTGGATCCGACGGTGGGTGCTGGGGGCCGTGGGGCTGGGGATCAGTCGGCGCTGACCCCCCCCCATCCCACAGACGGCGCCGCGCTCCTGGACTCCAGCGACCCCTTCCTGCCGCAGCCCGAGGACGCGGCCCTGCCCGCCGCCGCTTCCCTCTTCACCGCGGACGGCGATTTCCCACCGCTCCACATCGACGCCAGCGACTTCCAGTGACCCCTCCCGGCCCCTCGTGTAAATAAACCCTTTCCTCCCCATCAGCCCGCGGTGCTGTTAGGGCGGCCCCGGTGCGGCGTTGTAGCAGAGAGCGGCTCCTCGTTGCCCTGCCCTTTATTAGAAACCCATAAATACCCCGTATAAATAGGGAGCGCGGCACATAAATAAGAAATAAATTAAGGGGGGGCGGGGGGTCAGCGGGCGCTGGCGCTGTGGGTGAAGACGCGGCTCATGACGGCGGTGAAGGAGCGGAGCCGCTCCAGCGTGTCGTGCTGCAGCAGCGGCCGGGCCCAGGGGTCTGCGTGGGGGGGCGTGGGGGCCTGGCAGGAACGGATGGGGACCTGCAGGGAGAGAGGGGTCAGGGGGCTCTGGGTCGGGGTTGATGTTAAGGTCGGGGTCGGGGTCGGGGTCAGCTCACCTGCACGCGGCCCAGCAGCTCCTCCAGCACCGCCTTCAGCTCTGGCTGCGGGCGTGCGGCGAAGATGTCGGAGCCCAGCATGGCCTGGTAGTGCTGCAACCCCTGCAGGATCCGCTGCAGGCAGAGCTGGGGGTTGGGGTGGGGGGGAGGCTGTGAAGATGCTGGGCTTCTGAGCACGTCCCCAAAGCGACCCCCAGGGAACTTGTGGACCCCAACAGCCCCGAGACCCCCAGCTTGTCCTGGTGCCCTGACCCCCAGGTTACCCTGACATCTCCAACCACATCGCTTGGGTGCTTCCGAGATGCCCCCAGGAACATCTCCAGCATCACTGCTCCCCCCCCTCCCTCCCCCAGTACTCTCTTAGTGCTTCTGGGGCCCCCAGCACCCCTGAGACCCCCTAGGACCCTTCAGACATTGCAATGCACCCCAGAGCATCCACGCACCCCACAAGACCCCCTGGGCTTTGGCTACAAGGATACCCCTGGCCCCCCCCCCCCACCCCTTTTTTTTTTTTTTTTTTTTTTTTTTGTTTGTGTCCAGCGTGGAGGGGTCACAGGCATCACTGCAGCGGATGCGGGGGGCACAGTCCCCCTCAGAGTCCTCCTCTCCACCCAGACGGACCGCATCCTGACAGCAGGGTTAACAGGGTCCCCATAGCACCTTGGCTCTCCCCAGGCAGCCAGAGCATCGCAGTACCCCCAGATCCTCTGTGCCCCATAGCTCCGGTTCCAGGAGCATCCCCGGTTCTCTCGGGTCCCTGAGCGTTTCCAGTTCCCTGAGTATCCCCAGTTCCTGGAGCAGCCCCGGTTCGCCGAGTGCCCCCTGTTCTCCCCATTCCTGTAGCATCCCTCGTCTCCCCGTCTCCCCGCCCCTCCAAACTCCGTCCCGGCTCTCACCAGCGCCCGGTGCGACTCCTTCATCGTCCCCAACAGCCGCGACAGCCGCTGGGAGAGGTCCCTGCAGGCGGCCCAGTCGGTGCTCGGAGCCGGGAACGGGACCGCGGGCGGCAGCAGCATCGCCGGCAGGCAGAGTGCGAGCAGGAGGCGGCGGAGCGGGGCCATGGCCGAGCGGGTCCGATCGGGTCAGTGCGGCCACCGGCGGATCCATCGGCTTTTATGGGGCGGCGGCAGGTGGGGAATCCCCGGGGCAGGTGGCACCCGCCCCCCGTTACTGCGAAATCGCCGCCTCCCCCGAAAGCAGAACCGATACCGGGCCGGGGTCCCCGGGCTGCGCCCCGCCGCGCCCGCTCCGGCTCCGCGCCCCGACGGGACGGGCAGGAAAACCCGGGGCAGTTCCTGGTGGCTCCACGCCCGGCGGCCGCGCGGACGGAGCCGAACACACCTGAGCCCGCACCGCACCGCATCGCTCCGCTCGGATCCGCTCCCGGGACGCGGTGGGACGGGACGGGCGCGGTTCCGCACACTGCAGGGCGGGCCGGGGCGGGCCGGCAGGTGTCCCGCAGTGCTTCCCCGATGTCCCCACGTCCCCGCTCCGTATGCCCGGTACCCACAGGGGAAACTGCTGCGGCGGTCCCGGTGCTGCCCCGCTCGCCGCTGCCTCGGGACACCCGGCTGCTCCCCCCCAGCCCCCGTTTTCCCCGCGTTGCCCGCGGCTCCGCAATCGCGGCGGCCCCGACAGGGCGGCTCCTGCGCTTCCCGGTCCCCGCCCGGAGGGGCTGCCCCCGGCCTTCCCCAGACACGGCCCCCCTCGACGGGCTGCGTCCTCGCCGCGTACCGACCCCGGGGCTCAGCGGCTGCCTGACCCTCGGTCCCACCGGGACCCCCACAGGGGGCGCCGTGTCCTGAGCTCCGGTTCGGGGATGGGGTCTGTGATCCCGCTCTCCACCGCCCTCCGGTTCCCCACTGCTGAGCTCCACGGGAGCGTCCCCGTCCCCGCGGGGCTCCGGGGGGCGAGGAAAGCGTTGCGGCACCGCTGAGCGTGAGGAGGGCTTCGCGGTCACGGACCGGGGATACCGGGAGAGGACAGTGTTGGACACGGCGAGACAGTGTGTCAGCGGGGACAGTGCAGGGGGCCTCCGGGGGGCCGTGGCACATGGAACATTCGGGGCTCCGTGGGGGGTCCCGGAGCCCCCGGCCTGGCCGCGGTGCCGGGTGGGAACACAGCGCTGCCCGGACCACCGCTCCCGCATCGCGAAACGCCATCCACGGTTTTCTGGCCCCTCCGTCGCACCGTCCGGCACGAACGCTTTGTCCCGCCTCTCTCAGGCGTTGATTGGCCAGCGCACGAGACTCCGCGCTGCCATTGGCTCGCCGGCCCCGAGATCGGGCCGACTTCCGGTCCGGACGGCGGGGGGTGCGGTTGCCATAGCGACGTGAGGAGGGGCGCGGCGGGACGGGCCGGGTCGCTCCCGGCGGGCTCCGCCCGGGGCCGTTCGGTAACGGCAGCGTTCGGCGCTCCACGTGACGGCCGCCGCCGCCGCTCCCGCCGTGCGCGGCAGCGTGGGATCCTTGGCCGGAGCGCGGGGGGTTGTGGGTAACGCTCCCGGTTGGGAGCTCCGCGGAAAGCGCCGGGCCCGCCGTGCTGGGCCGGCCCTAACCGGGCGCGCCTCGCAGCCAACGGCCGCGGGTCTGCGGGAGCCGATACCGCCCGCCCGCCCCGCGCCGGCCGCAGAGATAAGGGGCAGGTGCGGGGTTGGCGCGGCCCTGGGGGTGGAGGTGCAGGGCGGCCGCGCCCGCGGCTGTGGGGCCCCGGGAGAGGGGCGGGGGTCCGCCTTCCTACGGGCGCGGGGCAGCGGGCTCCGTCCTCGCGGCCGTGGCGCGGCGCTGAGCGCATCCGTGGGAGGGACTTTACGGTGCTGCCGCGGCGCCGCCCGTGAGCGCGGCCCGGAGAGGCGCGCCTTCTGCTCGGCGGAGATTCCAGCGCCTTTCCGTCGGCCCTACAGTCAGCGGCCCCGCGCGGTGTTTCTAAGAATCGCGGCCCTTGGTGTTTCTGACTGACCAACTTAGTTCCTTTTCTGTTCCGAAGGGAGACGTTGGTTTTCACCATGAATTTTGAAGGTCTCGACCCCTCCCTTGCTGAGTATGCTCCCACGCTGCACCCGGCGCTGGATCCCGTCCTGGACCCCCACCTCAACCCCAGCCTGCTGCAGAACGTGGAGCTGGACCCCGAGGGGGTGCCCTTAGAGGGCATTGCTGTGCCTGAGTCTGTGCACATCGTGGAGGGCATGTATAGCGAGCTGCACACCGCCGTCTCCGAAGTGGGCGTGCCCGTCTCCGTCTCCCATTTCGACCTCCATGAAGAAATGCTGTGGGTTGGGAATCATGGGGTAGGTGGCCCGAGGCGGCTGCAGCCCCAGACGTGTGTGCTCCAACCTGCTGGAGGCAGACTGGTGGTGAATGGAGCGCTGGCGTGGAGAGGGGCCTGAGCTGGAAATTCCGGCTTGTAACTGGGAATTGAGCCACGTAGATGCAGAGAGCTGGAAGTGGGTGACGTGTCCCGGAGCATGGGAAATGCTCGGCCTTGTTTGTCTGCCAAAGAGCCGCCAGGTGCTGCAGCCCTGACCTCTTGGGCTGGGGGAGCTTTTGGTTCTTTACTCACATCTGCCAAAAAAAGGAAAGTCTGAACAACCTCTCGTGGTTTTGTTGAGACAGAAGGGCAGGAATCCCTTCTCTAAGTGGCAGCAGGGCAGCCTGCTTCGACCCGACTGTTACGGAGTAGAGCAGTGCTTGCCTGTGTTGTCCCCAGGGTCTTGATGATCCTGTCCTGCTGCTTTTAGGGCCACGCCACCTCGTTCTTTGGCCCAACGCTGGAGCGTTACTCCTCCTTCCAAGTGAACAGCAGCGACGACATCCGGCAGATCCAGAGCCTGGAGAGCGGGGTCCTTTTCCTGACCAAAACCAACCTGAAGTGCATGTCACGAGGAGGCCTCATCATATTTGACTACCTGTGAGTGCTTTGCCCTGGCAGCTGAGAACGAGGGAACGGCAACAGTGCGTTTGTGGAGGAGTTCTCCGCTCCCTTCCTGCAGCGTAAAAGCTCAGCCTGGGAGGAGAACGAGGGCAGGATGGCAGATGCCTTCCCTGCTGTGTCCCGGAGCTCAGTGGGAGTGCAGAGGCTGTGCTTTCTCCTCCGCAGCATGGATGAGGCCGAGGACATGCACAGCCTCCTGCTGACGGACAGCAGCACTCTGCTGGTCGGCGGGCTGCAGAACCACGTGATCGAGATCGACCTCAACACCGTGCAGGAGACGCAGAAGGTACCGCCGGTGCCCGGCCCCGCGCCGCCTCCCGCGCTTTGCCTGCTGCTCACCTGCTGCTCTGTGCTTCCCAGTACACCGTGGAGGTGCCTGGCATCACCATCATGAGGCAGTCCAACCGCTTCTTCTTCTGCGGACACACCTCGGGCAAGGTGACGGCGCCGCGCCATCGGCCTCCTGACGCCCGGCTTCCCCAGGGTGCCCTGGGATCGGTTTCCCAGAGCTCACAGGGCTCCCCTTCGTACCCCTGCTTTACCTCCCAGGTCTCCTTGAGGGATCTGCGCACGTTTGTGGTGGAACACGAGTTTGATGCCTACTCGGGCAGCTTATCTGACTTCGACGTCCACGGGAACCTGCTGGTGACCTGCGGCTTCTCCAGCCGGATGAACGGCCTGGCCTGCGACCGCTTCCTGAAGGTGTACGACCTGCGCATGATGAGAGCCACCACCCCTCTGCAGGTCCACATCGACCCCTTCTTCCTGCGCTTCATCCCCACCTACACCTCCCGCCTGGCCATCATCTCCCAGACAGGTGGGGAAGCCGCTTTGCCCTGGACGGGGCTGTGGGGCGCTCGCTCTGCGCCCAGCCGGCGAGGGCCGTGCTGGGGGGGCGGCGTGCCGCTCTGCTCTCCTGCTCCCTGACGCCGCCTCGCCCCGCGCTTCCCTCCTGCAGGTCAGTGCCAGTTCTGCGAGCCCACCGGCCTGGCCAACCCGGCCGACATCTTCCACGTGAACACCGTGGGGCCTCTCATCATGACCTTCGACGTCTCGGCCAGCAAGCAGGCCCTGGCGTTTGGTGACTCTGAGGGCTGCGTGCACCTCTGGGCCGATTCCCCGGAGGTCACCTTCAACACCTACTCCCGGGAGACTGACTTTGCTCTGCCCTGCATCGTCGACACGCTGCCGCACCTGGACTGGAACCAGGACCTCGTGCCGCTCTCGCTCATCCCTGTGCCGCTGACCAGCGAGAGCCTGCTGTCAGACTGGCCTGCTGCCAACTCTGCCCCGGCGCCCCGGTAATCGGCAAGGCTGCCCCGGTGTGGACAAAACCCCCCCCTGCTCAGGGCTGGGGGCGGCCGGCGTTGTGCTGGGCCGGCGTTTTATCGTGGCTGAAAAGGAACGCTGAGTTTCTGGGGGGAATGGTTGGATGAGAGGAGCCCCTGTGGCCCACTGGTGGTGTTTGGGCACATCAGCACTGCGTTAAGCGGCGCCGCCAGGCAGGACGGCCTCTGAGTCTCGGTGTTTTGTAGGCGAGCTCCTCCAGTAGATCCCGAGATTCTGCGCACCATGAAGAAAGTGGGGTTCATCGGCTACGCCCCAAACCCCAGGACCAAACTGCGCAACCAGGTACGAGCTCTGAGCAGGGCGCTGCGCCCGGGGCTGCTGGCACCTCGCTCTGTGGCAGGGAAGCTCTGAGCTGTTTGCTCTGCAGGTTTGTGGACGTGCCGTGTCCCTGCCCTCGGGAAAGCACTGCTGCGTTTCGCCCCTGCCCGCAGCACCGCTGTAGTTTCCCCACAGTGATAAGTCCCTCGTAAGAAGGAAGGTGTGGAGGACTCGTGCAGGTTAAGGGAGGGCCCCGCTCCTTTCTGGTTTATTCATTTGCTCATTTGGGGAGGCAGGAAAGCCCGGGAGCTGCTTGTTTCGGTTCGCGGTGCTTCACCTCAGGATTCAGCTGCTCTTCCCTTCTCCTCTCCCTCCCAGATCCCCTATCGGTTAAAAGAGGCAGACAATGAGTTTGACAGCTTCAGCCAAGTTCCCGAGTCCCCGATTGGACGGGAGGAGGAGCCTCACCTCTACATGGTGGCCAAGAAGTACAGGAAGGTAACCTTTGAAGGACCCTCGTGGGCTCAAGCACCAGCTTACGTCTCCGTGGGGAGACCTGGACGTTTTGTGGATGCCCTGTGGCGCGGGAGCGCGTCTGTTTGACACGCTGCATCTCTCCCCAGGTCACAATCAAATACTCCAAACTGGGGCTGGAAGATTTTGATTTCAAGCATTATAACAAGACTCTGTTTGCAGGCCTGGAGCCCCACATCCCCAACGCCTACTGCAACTGCATGATCCAGGTGGGAGGTGCCCAGCCCCGCCGGGGCCGTTGCAGCCACAGGGCCGCTCCTGATGCCTCTGTCTCTGCTAGGTGCTGTATTTCTTGGAGCCCGTCCGCTGCCTGGTCCAGAACCACCTGTGCCAGAAGGAGTTCTGCCTGGGCTGTGAGCTGGGTCTGCTCTTCCACATGCTGGATCTGTCCCGAGGAGACCCCTGCCAGGTCAGTGGCAAGCCCAGACGATGTGAGGCAAGAGTAATGTGGGCAAGAGATCACGGAGGAGCAGGGTGGTGGTGCGTCCTGAGGAGGTGGCATCAGACAGATGGAAACTCCTGTCATTTGATGGCTGACTTACCACTCTTGCTCCATCCCCAGGGAAGCAACTTCTTGCGGGCTTTCCGTACCATCCCGGAGGCTTCAGCTCTGGGGCTGATCCTGGCTGACTCAGACGAAGCCACAGGGAAAGTGAACCTGGGCCGGCTGATTCAGAGCTGGAACCGTTTCATCCTTACCCAGCTGCACCAGGAGACCCAGGAGCAGGAGGGACCACAGGCGTATCGGGGGGCGGGCAGCAGGTAACTCCCCGACCTGAGGGAAGGGCACGGAGAAGTGGGTCAGGAGAGGGTCTGGCTCCCAGAGGCCCCATCTGTCCCACAGGCAGGGGTCTGCATGGGAACGTGCGTGTCTGCAGCCGTCCCTGCAGTGGGATTTGAACCTCTGTCGACTCTGGGCCCACTCCTGCGTGCGGAGATACGTGGGTCCCCAGAGCGTGGGCTGCTGCACCGCCCGTCCCTGCTCAGCAGGCGTTTTTGGGGTCCCGCTAAACCAGGTGCTCCTTTTTCTCCCCTTTCCAGCACCTTTGGGTCCTCGGGGGATTCGGTTATCGGGCAGCTGTTCAGCTGTGAGGTGGAGAACTGCAGCATGTGCCGCTGTGGGAAGGAAACCGTCCGCGTGTCCTCCACGCTGCTCTTCACCCTCTCCTACCCCGAGAGCGCTGGTAACAGGCGGGGCGGCAGGGCTTGCAGGTTTCACCCCGCTGCCTTTCCCTTGGGCAGGGCAGCTGAGCGGGAGGGTTTGTGATCTGTGCGGATGAGCCGTGGTTCTCTGGTTGGTTTTTTTGACACCTGAGGAACTCCTGCAGCCGTCTGTCCTGGGCTGCAGGCCCAGCAGTCGAGCTCTGGGATGCGGGAAGGCAGATCTGGGGGTTGACCTTCTCCCTGGTGGTTGTGAGGGAAACCCCAGAGGTCTGGCTGAGCTCAGTCAGTAAAGATGTGTGTGTTGGAAGGTGACGTTGTCCTTTCTCCCTTCAGAAAAACCAGTCAAAGACTACGAGTTTGCCCAGATTCTAAAGAGAAGCATCTGCTTGGAGCAGAACACGCAGGCTTGGTGTGAGAACTGCGAGAAGTACCAGCCCACGGTGAGCCAGAGGGGGAGCTGCAGGCTGGGGCTTGGAGCGAGGCGTGAGTGCTTCAGGCTGAGCAGGGGCAGCTTCTGCATGGGTCGGCAGGGAACCTGAGTGGATGCAGCGGGTTTGGTTCCTCACCTGGTCTGTGAGCCGGTGTGGGGCAGGGTATCCATGGCCTGGTGGGGCTGGAATGCGAGTCATGCGGGTCCATCTGAAGCCCCTGGGGCAGGGGAAGCCCCTAGGAGCCAAGCACGCCTGTTCTGATGCAGCCTCTGAGGCTCTGGGGCTGTGGGAGTCTGCTTCCTGCCCCAGTTTCCCTTACAGTACGCCCCGTGCCCATCAGGCAGCGTGGGGGCAAAGACTGGAAGAGGGGAAAGGATGGCGCGTGCTGCATCCGGCTGCCAGCCTTTCCTGCGGCTCTTGGAGTTGCCCTCCTCCCATCTCCCGCTCTTTCCCCAGGTCCAGACTAGGAATATCCGCTGCCTGCCAGATGTCCTGGTCATTAACTGTGAGGTGAACAGCTCCAAGGAAGCAGATTTCTGGAAGACGCAGGCTGAGGTGGGGGAGACACTTTGGGGCAGAAGCAGGCTTGTCCTCCCTGGCACACGGGGTTTCCATTCTTCGGAAGCGTTTTGGCTGTGATCTTGCTGTTCCTAACAGTCTCTTGCTCTCCACCCAAGCATCACCATACTTTGTCTGCAGAGGACTTGGTGTTTGGTCATGCACGCAGCATGAGCTGTGCATTTGGAGTTGGAAAAGACGAGATCTGCTGCCGTGACAAAGCTGACAGGACTTCAGTAGAGTCACGCTTTCATTCCCCCAACCCCTAGGACCTAGGAGCAACGAGGCAGTGCCTGCTTCCCCAAGTACACGCAGCAGAGCTGGTGGACGGCTGGGTTTCCCTTGCTGTCTTTTTCCCTGTCACTGACTTTGCAGTCTCTGTCTTTTCCTTGCTGCTGGCCTGGTTGTCACCCACGTGTTCCCGAGCCCTGCCTGTCGCTCCGTGCTGACGCTTCCCTGTGTTTCGTTGTCAGTATGCCTTTCAGAGAGCCCTGATGAAGAGAGGAGGCTTTGAGATCACCAAAGGCAAAGAGATCTCTCTTGGGGATTGGTAGGTGACTGTTCCTGGGGTGGCAGCGATGCCTTCTGGATTGCTCCAGAATTCAGGGCCATTTCTCATTTAGTAATCATTCCACAACCTACCTGCCTTGCTTCTTGTGGACCCTAAACTGGAGCAGTCTCTCTGCTGCTAAGACTGACCCCGTGCAGGCGCTCAGATACCCTCGTAATCCACAAGGGTTGTTCGTGTCCCCTTGTGACCCTCTTTCGAGCCCTCACTCTCCACTGTCCATCCCTTTTCAGGCTGACAAAAGACTCAGGGCTACGTATCAGCCCTTCTTGGTTGACCTCGGCCTCCCCGGGGCTCTGATCTAGGCAGATGCACAGGAAGGTTTATAAAGGAATGGGTGGGTGGTGGCCCGGGTCCTGCTGCAGGGAATCTGACCGCGGCCGCATCTCATGAGTGCCTCCAGCTCTGCCTTCTGCGATTCTCCTTGCAGGAAGGAACTGGGAAACCCCGAGGTGGGGCACTCGTATCCCTCAGTGGAGGAACTGAAGAACATTTGGATCCCGCACGCCATCAAGATGAGGCTGACCAAGAATAAGGAGCTGGACGTGTGCAACTGGAGCGAAAGCGATGAGGTAAAGGCTGACGACAGCCCTGTGGGACGGCGGGAACAGAGCGGCTGTAGGGCCGCTTCCTGTCGAGGGATGGGGCGAGAGAGAAAGGGGCCGTCTGGGAGGTGCCTCGAGTTGAGCCCAGCCTGGACAACCCTGCGTGTGTGAGCTCTGGGGTTTGGGATGGGGTTTGGGAAGCGCCAGAAGGCAGGTGAGACTCAGACGTTTTCCTCTGCTGTTCCTCCCCCAGCTGAGTCCGTCCGATGACCCCGAGTCGGTTTACGTCTACGATCTCATGGCCACAGTTGTCCACATCCTGGATTCCCGCACGGGGGGCAGCCTGGTGGGTCACATCAAAGTGGGAGAGACCTACCACCAAAGGAAGGAGGTGAGGTGCTCTCGGGCCTGGGGCGCTCCTGCCTCCCCAGGAGTCGGTGCTCAGAGGTTCAGGAGCTGGGCTGTCTAACGGAACCGTTCCCAGCGCTCTTGCTCTCTCACTGAAGTCTGAGTGGGACTTAGTGGATGCGGCAGGCAGCCTTCAGCAGGTGGCTGCTGCTCAGGCACCCTATGGGGAGGAAAGGGCTGAAGAGGGACTCTTCCCACTCTTCTGGGGCTGGTTCCTCCTGGGTCGCGGGCGCATTGCCAGCCTGCACTTGTGGTTCCAGGTAGGGGCTGTGACTTCATCTCCCTTCCAGAGGAAGCGGGGCTGGTCTGGGCAGCGCTCTTGTTTGGTGGAGATGCTCAAACCAGGAGTTCCCAGAGTGTGTCAAGACCGCATCCCTGCCTGTGTTTGTTGCATCTCGGTGGAGTGCCCGTCCAGCCCCAGAGCTTCTGTGCACTTGTCACCACCCAGGCCAGCAGGGATTTCCCCACAGTGTCCCAGGAAGGAAGGGAGTTCCCACTTGGTCACACCCCTCTCCAGCAGCTGGTAGAGGAGTCGCTGCGTTTGCCTGGGGGGCTGTAATGCCTGTGCCTCTCTCCACAGGGAGTCACACACCAGCAGTGGTATCTCTTCAACGACTTCCTCATTGAGCCTGTGGATAAGGCAAGCGCCCCCGGCTGCTGGCGAGGGAGCCCAGCCGCTCCTCCCCTGGTGCTGAGCCGCGGGGTTTGGGGATTGCTGCTGCAGGGGGGGCTCTGCCACGTCCCTGTCCCTCCTCCCTGCAGTGCGAGGCGGTGCAGTTTGACATGAGCTGGAAGGTGCCGGCCATCCTGTACTACGCCCGGAGGAACCTCAACTCCAAGTACAACCTTGTCAGTGAGTGTCTGAGCGGAGCTGGCTGTGGGGGGCAAGCTGTGTGCTCCCAGCTGATCCCCCTTCCCTTCTCCTGCAGTCAAGAACCCAATTGAAGCCAGCGTGCTACTGGCAGAGGCCTCTCTGGCTCGCAAGCAGCGCAAGTGCCATGCCACCTTCATCCCCCTCATGCTGAGTGAGATGCCACAGGCGGGCGACCTGGTGGGGCTGGATGCCGAGTTTGTCACGCTGAATGAGGTCGGGCAGCGGGGCACAGGGCTGTGACTGGGCCAGGTGACGCGGGGCTGCAGGAGCTCTCTGTCCCTGAGCTCCCTCTGGTCTGTTGCAGGAGGAGGCTGAGCTGCGCAGTGATGGCACCAAATCTACCATCAAGCCCAGCCAGATGTCGGTGGCCAGGATCACGTGCGTGCGGGGTCAGGGTCCTAACGAGGGCGTCCCCTTCATTGATGACTACATCTCCACCCAAGAGCAGGTACGGTGCCCCCGGTGGCTTTGTGCAGGGGCGGCACCGCCTCTCCTGCTGCTCCCTGGAGGCATTACCTGGGACAATGGCAGCACCCGCCCTGGGACACCGGGAGGAGCAGAGGGGGTACAGATCCTGTGGGTGCCCCTGCCTGCCCCAGCCCGGCACCCTGTGCTCTGTCAGCGCAGGTGGTGGATTACCTGACGCAGTACTCGGGGATCAAGCCCGGAGACTTGGATGCCAAGATCTCCTCGAAGCACCTCACCACTCTCAAATCCACCTACCTGAAGCTGCGCTTCCTCATCGACGTGGGTGTCAAGTTTGTGGGCCATGGGCTGCAGAAGGATTTCCGTGTCATCAACCTCATGGTGAGAGCACTGAGCCCCATCCCTGGAGCCCCACGATGTCCTGGGGGGCGGGGGGGGGCCCGTAGCAACCCCTGCACGTGGAACTGTGCGCCAGCAGCAGCAGCCTCTGCCTTCCAGGTGCCCAAGGACCAGGTGATCGACACCGTGTACCTGTTCCACATCCCAAGGAAGAGAATGATTTCCCTGCGCTTCCTCGCCTGGTACTTCCTGGGTCAGTGGCTGCATCCTGCGCTCCGGGGGGCTGCTGAGCACGGCTTCCCCGGGCTTCTCTCCCCCTGGGACCACGTGGGGAGCCCCGCACTGAGCCGGGCTTCCCCTGCAGACCTGAAGATCCAAGGTGAGACCCACGACAGCATTGAGGATGCGCGCACGGCTCTGCAGCTGTACCGCAAATACCTGGAGCTGAGCCAGGGGGGCAGCGAGCCGGACGACTTCCGCAAGGTGCTGAAGGCCCTCTATGAGAAGGGCCGCAAGCTGGACTGGAAGGTGCCCGAGCCCGACAGCCAGAGCAGCCCCAAGCGTAAGCGCCGGGACCCCGACCCCCTGCCCCCCACCCTGCCCGCCCTGACTCCACTTCATCTCCGCAGATGGGGCCGTGTTTCCGCCCGTGCTGGCGCTGTGATGGGGACGAAGAGCGTTGGCACTGGAACCAGCAGCGGGGCCGGGGCTGCCCAGGGCTCAGCGCTGCCTCCGAGCACGCGGCCCCGCACTCCCCGCCGGTACCGGGAGGGGCCGCTCGTGCCGGCAGTACGGCGGCACGGCCCGTGTTCTCCGCCCGCCGGTTCGGGCGCAGCCATAAAGCCGCCTCGGAGCTCGCCTCGCGCCGCCCTTCTTTTGCCGCGGGACCGGGGACCGGAGCGCGGGGGGGCGGGGCTACAGAGAGGCGGCGGGGACATGAAAACAAGGCGGGAGTGGCTACACGCAGGAAAAGGGGCGGAGTCGCCACAGCCCCCGCCCCCTGGGGCCGACCGCCACGCGGGCCGGGTCCTGCCGGCTCCGGGCCTTTCTCCGCCGGGGGGTGGCCGAGGCGCTGCCTGCGCGCGGGGCGGCCCGGCCGAGCTCCGAGGAGCGGCCTCGACCCCACGGCAACCGCCGCCGCCCCGGCAGCCTCCATCGCCGCCCTCCCGGAGGGGCCGTTCTCCGCCGTAGAG
>NW_024884275.1:0-19015 GCF_019232065.1 Centrocercus urophasianus
AGTTGGGTGACTGTGAGAATCTTGAAAAACTGGATTTGTCTGGAAATATGGAAATAAGCGAGCTTCCATTTGAAGTAAGACAACAAACTATGTTTTTTACCCTTCTTATTCAGAATACAAACAGATTAGGTCACATTCCTTCTAGTTTCTCATGATAAAATTATAGTAGTAATATCACTGAAAATGCCTTAGTGTCAGCTAAACAGGATGAAGTTTCTTTGTTCTGACATTCAAGTGAGTAAATTTCCTCATATTTGTTTTGATGTATGAAAGAGGATAAGATGCCGAAGGGAATCTTGCCTGTAGTGATAAGGAGAAAGCTGCATATAGCTATTGAGCAAAGTGTGCCTTGACAGTCAAATTCACATACTAACCTTCATTTGTTCCCGATGTCTGTTTTCTTTAAAAAGAATATGGAGAGACATAAAAAATACTGAATGTTGCAATGAGTATAAATGTCTGTCCAAAATGTATATTACATGCGAGGTATGGTATGAATACATAGAATGAAGACTGAGAAAATGGCTCCCAGGCATGTACCAACATCTGCTTGTGTTGGATGCATAAATGTTCTCTGTCCTGGCTGCTAAGAGTCTTATTGTTCACTAACAAATGAAACCATTAGCTGGTACCTGAGTACCGAAGATATAATCAATATTTCTAAGGTTCTCATACTCCTGATTTCTGGTTGATAACTGAGAAGAACATCAGGGAAAAGTGCCAGGCTATTCTTTGCTGATTTCTAATTTTTTTCTCCAGACATCTGTTATGAGTGATTTCCAGGCATTATTGGAATGACCTAAAGTTATGTAAAATTTTGCTTAGGCCATGCTTATGTTCTGTTTCAAGGAAATGCAAACAACAATGAACTTTTCTTTCTGGCTTTTTGCTGTAAGGCAGTTCATTTAGCAAAGAACTGCTCAAAAATGAAGTGGAAGATATGGAGATTTCATGTGACAAATGGGCAATTGCCTAGAAATGCTAGTAGCAACACAGACAATGCAGTTGCAGGTCTTTCTTCGTCTTTTTTTCATTCAGTTTAGCAAAAGTAGACTTTAAATATAAATCGAAAATAGATACTGAACATGTGGAGTTGTAAAATCTAACCACGTAAGAACATTGAGTATACTCAGCCTCGTGGATGAGAGCAGTCTCAGTCACCGATGTTTTAAAATTTTCCAAGTTATTTCTAATGGCCTTACAGCATAAAGATTTTTCCCAGGTCTTTTTTAATGAAACCACACATGTAAGTGCAAATGGCTGCTTATAAAACAGCAAAAACTGCAAACAATATCATGTCAGTATGATCTAAAAAATCAAGACAAATATTGGCATTAGCTACTATAATTCCTTTTTTTTTTTTTTTCCCCCTGGAGGATGACAGTTAATTTATACTTGAAATGACGTGGCGAGGAAGGCTGCATAAACTGCATAAATAGCCACTGGTTTAGTTTATACAATTAGTTTCCCAGAGTCAACATTTCAAGGGCAGCTTTGGAAGCAGAACATGCAATTCAAGGAACATTTTTGTCAAATGATTTTAAAAGCTGCAGTGTCGACCTTCAATGTCCTAGATACAGCTGATGTTATTCAGAGCAATTGTATCAGTATCCTTGCTAATGTAATAGGCATTTGATGCTTGATTTGCAAATGGGAAACAACTGGTAGCCACTGGCAGGTTTATGAATTAAAATATTGAATGAGTATCTATTGTCTAAAAAGAGAACAATAGCCAAATGTACACCCAATTGCTTCCTCCCTCCTCCACAGTATACCACTTGGAGGAAATAGAATGAGAAAGCTCATGAGATGAAACAGAAACAGGGTAACTGCTTGCCAATTATTGTCACAGGCAAGACAGACCATGCTTGAGACTATGAATTAATTTGTTGCCAACTAAAATATATTCGGGTATTGAAAAAGAAAGAAAATAAAACCACAGCTTTCTTAAACCACTCAGAGCTCAGTTTCACTGCTTCATTCCAGACTCTTCCCTCTGTCCTGAGAAGTGCAAAATGATGGGGACAGGTTGCAATCAATACATAGCTGCTTCTGCTCATATTTCCTCCTCATGCATGGGCATGGGCTCATCTGCATGGGCTCCAGCATGGGCTCAACTGCAGTTCTTTCAGGAATATCCACCTGCTCAGTTTGGGTCTTCTATGGAATGCACTATGGAAGTCTGCTCCAAACTGGAGCATTTGGTGTTCTCTCTGCTCTTTCGCTTTTTTTTTTCCCCTCGTCATCTGCCTGTCTGACGTTTTCTGTCAACGGTTTATGGGCTGATTTGGCCCAGTTCTATGACTAGCAAGATGGGGGGACCCACGGATACACACCTAAGGAAAGGGAAAAGGGGACAAAAAAGTGGAAAAGGATAGATAGACCTAAAAAAACCCCAAAACAGTAGTGATCTGAGGAGAAACAAACTAATTTATTAAATAAGATATTGGAATGCAAGATAACACACTATAATACAATATAATACAATATAGTTTGAATTGAAGCTAATAAATCAAATAAAATGAGAGTGTGTGAAACTGAAGGCCTTACTCTAATGCTGAGGCAAGACAGCTAGTCAGGCCAAGCAGAAGACATGAGGGGCATCTCCTGATATGTGAACAGCTTTTGTCTTTTCCCTCTGAGCGGAAACAGCAACAGAACAGTGAAGAGTCCTCTGGGAGATGTAATTCTTCTTTTCTGGGACAGCTACCCGGAACTAGAGCATTAACTCTTTAACTCCCAGTGTACTATGTGATGTTATGATGTGAAATAGTGATAAAAAAATCTTAAAACCATGACACCGTCCTTTATTAAAATCATGACTTCAAAGAGGGAAGCTTCATAGCAGTCTCCATGCTGACACCTTGTCACAGAGATCAAGAAAAATGTTTATGACCCCATATTACACAGATTCAATTATCTAGTGAAATTTTTGCTCAGATCTATTACTCTAGTGAAACGCTTATGTTAATTGGTCACCATTCTCCCGAGTGAGGTAAACAGTTGAGAACTGGAGAATGTAAAGTAGCAAGTACATGTATGTTCTGCGCTAGTATGTTGATGAAATCCCTGTAAAACTTTAGGATGAAAAGAGCAAAATTGGCAAATGATGCATAAAATAAGGTAGAGAATTACTAAAATTGTTTTCTGCTTATCATCTTTTAGGAAGTTCAGTTTTTATTTGACTTTCAAATTCTTAAAAGCTTCTTCTGAGAAGACTAAAGAAATGCATGAGAAGAGCAACAATGTTCTTCAGTGCAAAACCTACTTAAAAGAAATAAAGGGAAATTCAACCTAACACAAATGATCTAATTTTTCCTAGGTTTGGTGCAGAGAGTAATGGCTAGAGGCACACCAAAAACATATGCAATAATGGATTCACAGAGATTGACAACACGCCTGCAATTTAGTCAAGAGTTTTTGACAGGTTCATAAAGGTTTATGAGACCATTGGAACTGTAAGACTGAATTACACCTTCAGTAATCAGTCTCCCTGTTACTTTGCTATCAATTTTCTTTAGGATAGATGCAAAAAAGAGAAGACTTGGAGATTTAATCTATATGTTTTAGTTGTTTGTTCCTTAGAAAGAGTTTTAGGTAGAGAAATCTCAATGAGATGTATCACATAAAATGTGAGTGTAGTTAGTACTCAGAAATGGGAGCAGGAGAACCTATGACCATTACACAAAACTATATAATGAAACCAAATAACAATTTTGAAGTGAAGATAGTAATTTCTGAAGATAACTGCTATATCTACTTATAAATTTATGCCATCATATAAGTTGTTCCCACAAACTTTTTTGTCAGCCAAATAAGAAATTCCTAAACTGTTACAAAATCTGTTAAGTCTGCTAATTTATGTTAAGAAATTGTGCAAAGTGAAAAAGCTCTAGAGAGAGAAGACAAGCAATTTTAGCTTGCACTACTTTTCAGGCAACCTGCTGTTTTTAAGGAGGCTTGCAGTATGTATACCATTGCATACCTTGACTGAGCAAGTACAAATTGCTTCAATCTCTATTTTTCTCTCTTTCACCACTGCATCTTTAACATTTCCGTATTTTAAAAGTTCAGTTTATTTTGTATGTTAGATTAATACTATGAGGGCTATACTGAATGTTATGCCTCCAGTTTTTTTATGTTGGTCCATGATGTCCAAGGAAGATGATGGTAGTATAGTAGTAGAAGCTGAACCTTCCCAACAATATTCCATTACATTTTGTTGCTGTGTGACAGGTGGCAGCAGAGGGGGAGTCTGACAAAATGGCTTCTGATATGGAAGTACATATGAAGCAAAGGTGTGTCACTGAATTCTTCCATGCAGAAAAAAAATGTATCCAATGACATTTGCCAATGATTGCTGAATGTTTGAGGAGACTAAAGAGCACAGATGTGAGCACAGTGAGGTGCTGGGTGGGGACACTGACATTGGGTCTCTTCTGCTGGTACAGATTTGTACAAGTGCAGCTTGCAGGCTCTTGTTCATTGCTGGTGAAAATTCATCGCTGACGGTTATGTCTATGTTGAAAAATAATGTTTTGTAGCTGAGAATATTTGCTCTGTGAAATAGTATTTTTTATATCTGTTGTAGTTTCCACGCAAATATACAGGAGGCATTATTTTTGGACTACCTATGTAGTTAAAAATTAGTCCTTTTATAGAATGGGTTTATTAACCTGCAGTTGAATTCAGTCTGTTTTGGCAACATTTATAAATTAAACTGCTAGTCACTGGATTTGGATTAAAATATGAACTGAAATAAAATGTAAATACCCACAAAGGTAACCTACGTAGTATTACTTTTGCATAGCCAGTTACTAAAAGTTGTACCTCGACCATAGTAACAAAATTTGAATGGAGAGGATGCACGACGAGGTTTAGATGAAGTCTTCCCTGAGATTATACTTAATTTATAAAATTCTTTTGTGGAGGTGAACTTTTTTCTCTAGTTAAGATGTTCAGGTATGACCATGCCCTTACTCTATGTTAGCCAGTTTTTCTACCATAGTGGGATTATACTGGGCGCCATGCCCTGTAGCTACAGAAAAGTAGGATGTTTTTAAATGTCTTGTACCATTTGTGCATGTATAACAGAACTTAAGAATTACTAAGATACATATTGGTATTTTAACTGATGAATAGAGTTCCTTCCTGTTATATGTTATTAATGTAATTTGTTTTTCAATTAAAAAAAAAAAAAAAAACAACAAAAAAAAAAACAATACAGTATTATAAATTACATATAATTTCTACTATAAGTTTTTCAAAAAAACTCTTCTGGCCTCATTTTGAGGTGTGTTTCCTTCAAAAACCACTGCTTTACATTTATTTACTAAATCACAGAATTGATATTTCCTGAACATGGCACAATAATTTCTCTATGCTGATATTTCAGAGATTTTGTTGTGTTGAAGTGCCATATCTTCTTCCATACTGTAGATTTTTGTTAGTAGTGCTACATCAGCCAAACGTATCGAAAGATGTGAGCTGGAGGAACTTCAGTGAGAAGAAAGGAAGCTAAGGAAATACTCATTTCCTCTATCACATATGCCATCTGCTGTGGTATATCTTGTCAGTCACAGGACAGGCAAACCACTCCCTTCCACCAGCAACAAGCTGAAAATGTTTCATATAGATGTTGGCATATTCAAAATCAATTAAAGAAGTGTTTATGAAATTATTCTGCTTTGCTAGGTGCTCACTGCCACACTTGAGCACATGCACCACGTAATCTGAAATTCTTTCTGTATCCTTTGAGAGGTTTGGGTTTTTTGAAGTGAGGGAATGAGGCAGCATATGAATACTTTACCAAAGAAAGAGCAAATGCATGAACAAACACTTGTGTTTTCATGTCAATGCATATGAACCACTGCTCAGTGCTGGTGTTCATTTCAAATTTGCTTAATGTTCATAGTGAGGGACTTTCTGTCATGGCTGGCCAAAGTTCTGTCAATCCATTCAAAGCAACAGCTGCTTTACGGAGCTGGTAAAAGATGTAACGTCAAACATTAGCAGGAGGGGTGCGAAACCCAAAAGAGCAGGTGCAAAGGTGTTAGGTGTCAGAGAAAATTCGTGGAGACCTTAGTGCTGCTCTCACAAATGTTTTAATAAACAAGGAGTTAAAGAGGGGAACATTTCTATGTTAGGAAACAGGATTATGCAGTCAGGCACTGGAAAGAGTATCAGTTGATCCTGTTCTTGACAGTGGGCTTCTGAAGTTTTCTAGTTAATTTAGCATCATTTCAAAACACTCCACTTTTGGAGCAAGTCAGCAGCTAAAAACAACAGATGATTTAGTAAGAGATCCAACTGACGTATACTTTCATGCCATGGTGCTGATGAGCTTTCCCTTACCCTTTCACAAGTTTAGTAAAAGTAACATCACTGTTCACAGAATAAAATTTTTCTATAATAGTTGCACAGGATAAGGCAACACATAAGAATGACAAAGAGGGTTTAATGTGAGAACTAAAACATAGCTGTATAACCACAACAAGCTTGAGTCTAATTTAAAATAATTCTCTCCTTGGAAAGTATGCTGGGTAATTTTCCAGATGTACTTTCTCTAAATGGTTCAAAATCTCAAAGAAACCAACAGCAGCAGAGGCTTGGAACCTGCTCGCTGCCCAAAGCCGGCCACACTGCTGCTTCTCTCCCCCTGCGCTTTTGCCTCAGACCATCAGGACAGTGAACAACTGGACCGCTGCTAGATTCTGGTGGTGACTATCTCTGCTTTACGCAATTATTGCTTCTTTCCTATCTTTCTATGGCCCTCCTTCCCACCCCCATCACCCTAATTCGTAATAGTCGACAGCCTTCCCTTCCCCGTCTCCCTGATTAGGATCTATAATAAACTGGTAGGACCAACATTTGAACCATTGTTTCTTAATCTCATGTCATATACACAAATCAGAGAACATCCTCTCCTTCCTATAAATTGGAGCAAAACACTAAGAAAGTTGGAATTGTTCAGTCTGGAGAACAGAAGGCTTTACAGTACCTAGCAGGATCTACAGAAAAGATAGGGAGGGAAAGTAGTAACAGGACAAGGGGTTATGGATTAAAACTAAAAAACGTTAGGTTTAGACTAGATAATAGAAACTCATCTCTATGGAGACAGTGAGAGAATGGAATCTCATTGCTCTGATAAGTTGTGTATGTCCCATCCCAGGAAGTGTTTAAAAACAGGTTGGACAAGGCTTTGAGGAACGTGATCTAGAGGAGGTAACAATGCCCATGCAGGAGCTCAGAACTACATGATTCCTTCCCAACCCAAACTATTCCATGATTCTATGATTGTTTGAGATGCAAGTGCAGATAAAAAGATTGACCCAGGCTCAGCTAATTTCCAACTCCAACTGTGAGATGAGGTTCATGCTATGACAACAGACCGCATGATGTTGCAGTGAATGAGACTACATGCGTCTGGCAGCCTGTTAGCAGTGCTGTCCACAGGGCTTAATTCTAGGGCCTGTACTGTTCAACAGTGTTATCAATGATCTGGATGCAGGAGTTGGGTGCATTCTTAGACACTCTGGTGATTAATAGTAAAATAGGAGGAGCTGCTGTGGTTCTGAAGGGATGACAGGCCATGCAGAGGGATCTAGACAGACTGAAGTACTGGGCAATCAGAAACAATAAGAAATCCAACAAAAGAAATCGCCAGGTGCTGCACCTGGGATGATATAATGTCAGGCATAAGTACAGACTGGGAAAGAAGTGGCTGGAAAGCAGTTAATAGAACCACAGGATCATAGAACCATAGAATGTCCTGAGTTGAGAAGGACCTCAAAGATCATGTAGTTTCAACCCCCCTGCTGCGGGCAAGGTCACCAACCGCTAGACCAGGCTTTGCCCTCAACGCCTCCAGGGACAGGGCATTCACATATCTCTCGGGCAACCTTTTCCAGACCATCACCACCCTCTGGGTGAAAAACTTCCTTCTAATATCTAACTCTAACCTCCCCTGTCTTAATTTAAAACCATTCCCCCTTGTCCTATCACTATCAACCCATGCAAACAGTCATTTCCCTTCCTGTTTACACACTCCCTTAATGTACTGGAAAGCCATAATGACATCTCCCCGGAGCCTTCTCTTCTCGGAGCTAAACAAGCCCAGTTCCCTCAACCTTTCTTCATGAGAACAGTGCTCCAGCTCTCTGATCATCTTAGTGGCCCTCTTCTGGACTCATTCCAACAGCTCCACATCTTTCCTGTGCTCTGGGCCCCAGACCTGGACGCAGTACTCCAGATGGGGCCTCACAAGAGCTGAGTAGAGGGGGACAATCACCTCCCTCTCCCTGCTGGCCATCCCTTTTTTAATGCAGCTCAGGATATATTTGGCTTTCCAGGCTGCAAGAAGACTGCTGACAGACTGCTGGCTCACGCCCAGCTTCTCGTCTACCAAGACCCCCAAGTCCTTCTCCACAGGGCTGCTCGCAAGTGGTTCTTCACCCTGTCTGTATAAACACCAGGAATTGCCCCGCCCCAAGTGCAACACCTTCCACTTGGCTTTGTTGAACCTCATTAGGTTCTCATGGACCCACCTCTCCTGTCCAGGCTCCTCTGGATGGCTTCCCTACCTGCCAGTATATCAGCTGCACCACTCAGCTTGGTGTCGTCTGCAGACTTGCTGAGGTGCCATCGTCTATGTCATTGATAAAGATGGCGAAGAGCACTGGTCTCAAGGCAGACCCTTGAGGGACACTGCTTGTGACTGACCTCCACACTGATACAGAACCATTGATCACAACCCTTTGACCACAACCAGCTAACCGATTAATCTACCAAGCAGACCATCTTTCAAATCCATACCTCTCCAATTTAGAGAGAAGGATGTGGTGAGGGACCATGTCAAAGACTTTGCAGAAGTTCAGATAGATCACATCCGTCACCTTTTTCCCTGTCCGACAATGCCATCGCTCAATCATAGAAGGCCTCCAGATTAGCCAGGAAAGATCTGCCTTGGTGAAGCCATGTTGGCAGTCTGGGATCATCTCTTCGTCTCATACATGCCTTAACATGGAAGCCAAGAAGATCTGCTTGGTGATCTTCCCACAAGCACAGAGGTGAGGTTAACCGGCCTGTAGTTCCCCGGTCATCCTTTCTCCCTTTCTTAAAAATGGGAGTGGCCCTGGTGACCTTTTTCCAGTCACCAAGGGACTTCACCATACATCATGATTTTTCAAATATGTTGGAGTGCAGCTTGGCTCTTTCAGAACCTTGGATGGATATCATCCAGCTCCATGGACTTATATACATTCAGTTTCATGAGGAGGTCTCGGACTTGTTCTACAGTTACAGTCAGGCATAATCCGCTCCTCTCACCCACACCTAGAGCTTCAGGGTCCTGGCAGAGGCGGGGAGGAGCCTGGCCACCAGTGAAGACTGAGGGAAAGCACTTATTGAGCACCGATGCTTTTTCCATGTCTGAGGAAGCCAGTTCTCTGTCGTCATTTATCTTTGGTCTGTCTCCTCCTGCTTATGTACCAGTGGAACCCCTTCTTCTTATGTTACACATCCCTTGCCAAGTTCAACTCTATCTGTGCCTCGGCTTTTCTAATCTTATTTCTACATAGGAGGACAACATCCCTATATTCTTTCCAGGCTGCACAGCCCTGCTTCCACATCCTGTACACTTCCCTCTTTTCCCACTGTTTAAACTGCAGATCCTCACTCAGCCATGCCAGTCACCCACTTCCTCTGATCAGTTTCTTCTGCTGGGGGATGGAGAGATCCTGTGCTCTTGGAAGGGGGTCCTTAAAGAGCTGACAGCTCTGTTCTGTTCTGTTCCAATGTCCTCAAGGACACTTTCCCAGGAGATCCCACCCATCTGTCCCTTGAGCAGCTGGAAGTTAGGGTCTTGATTCTACTTTTTGCCAGGCCTGCATTCCTCCAGATCATAAACTCCGTGACAGCATGATCACTGCAGCCCAGGCTGCCTCCAATCTTAACCTCTCTGATGTTCTCCTCTGCATCGATGAGCACCAGGCCCACTGAGGCTTTACCTCAGGTCAGTCCGCCTAATACCTGGACCAGGAATTTATCCTCAACAGACAACAGGGATCTCCTGGATTGTCTGCCACCCATCATGCCGCTATCCCAGCAGATATCCAGGTGGTTGAAATCCCCCATCCTGTAGCCTCCACTCAGGGTATTCCAGTCATGGGATTCATCCCACCACGTTTCCGTGATAGCAACCAGATCATAATTATCCAAGTACCTCAGGTTTCCGTATGGTAAGTGTTGAGTCATGGCCTGAACCACTGATTGAGCACGTGGGGAAAGGAACTGGTCAGCCCTGGGAGCAAGGGTGAAGGCAATTCACCTCTGTGAGCCAAAGGGATGAAGCCTGGCTCCACCCCTCTTAGACCTCATTTATGGACTGGCTGCCACTGGGGAAGGATTTCTGCTTGGAGAATTCCTCCACTTTTCCTCTGAAATACCATCCCATCCATACTAGTCCTTTTGCTGTTTCAGTCATGTATTGCCTTTCTGCTGTGTTAATCTTCCCAATTGTAACAGTTTCTAACTCCTTCTGCTTATTTCCCACGCTGCTTGCATTAGAGAAAATGCACTTCAAATGAGCTTTCTGGCACACCAGTATAATAGAGGGGCCCTCTCTCAACCCTCTGAAAGAATTCTGAAGTTCCTTCCTCACCGCTTCCTAGAGGGACACGAGAAGGTTTTGGATGGGGTCAGCAACATTACCTCTTCTGAGGAGTTCCTGGAAAATTCTACAGGACAGTTCAGAGGCTTCTCCTTGCCATCTCCTACGACAACATCCCAAGCCCTTCTCTGTACCACTGACCTCCGCCTGCTTCCCCCATCAAATCTAGTTGAGATTTCTGAACTACTCATTCCACCCATCCCCCTTCATACCTAGTTTAAATCTCTCTCAATGAGCCCTGACAGCTCCTGGGCTAGGACCCAAAGTTCCTGTGGTGGCACCAACCTTTCAGCCGCTTATTCAAAGCCTGTGTTTTCCTAGACTGCTCTGTATCTCTCACCACCCCAGAAGGGAGAGAGGAAAACTTGCACACCCATACCTTCAAGCGTTTGCCCTAAACCCCTTTTCAATCCTTTTTGATAACTCACAGTCTTCCCTGAGCGATTTCACCACTCACCAATAGCAGGTAGTAATCAGAGGAGTGAATCAGACCTGAAGTTTTTTGGTGATGTCCCTGACGCAGGCTCCAGGGAGGCAGCACACCTCCCTGCAGGTTGGGTCCGCAAATTGGGCCCTCCATTTCCCTGAGAAAAAAATTGCCCACCACAATTCCCTCCTGCCTTTCCCAGCAGAGGTGGTCTCAAGGTGTGGGGATGACACCTCACCTTTGGCTCCCTCCTAGGCAGATCTTCCCTCGCCTCCCCACTCACCTCCCCTTCACTTTCCAGCATCTCAAATCTGTTGCTTAGTGTGACCTGGGGGAGTGAGGTAGGCAGGCAGGGGGTGCGCCCACACTGCCAACCCAGGACTCTCTTCCAAACTTCCTCATCTGTTCAACTGTGACAGGGCAGGGGGTCCACTACTTTTCTGGGGGTGTCTCCCTGGCACCCTTCCCTTGGGCATGCCAGCGAGTCACTCCACCAGTCTATCTCCCGCTCACATGGAACTGATGACCCTTAGACTCTCCACCTCCTCCTTGAGTTCCACCAACAGGCTGAGCAGTTCGTCCACCTGCTCACACCTCACACAGGTGAAATCCCTGCCACCTTCCCCTGGCAGCAGCAGGCTCAGGCATTCCCTGCAGCCAGAGACCTAACAGCCACATTTCTGGGCAACCCCCCATCTGTGTCACCACAGTCTTCTTGGAGCAAGCCTGCTGTCTGGTGGAAACCATGTTTAGGCCTGTGGTCTCAGAGACTGCCAAGAGGAGAGCTGGTCTCCTGAGCAAAGAGGGACAACACTTACACACCCTGCCACTTGATTCACCCCCCACAGCTACAGCACCCTATAGACAGCGTGGGCTGTGCTCACACACTGACTTCATCTCCCTATTTTCAGCAGGCAGTAACAACAGTTACTCACCTGGTGTGCTCTATGGGCAGGAGCTCCTGCCCCCCCCAAGGCTATTGAAAGCTTATCACCAAGTGTCAAGGTCAAAGATGGGTAGTGCTAGCTCCACCCCTGCTCTTAAAAAGAGCTTTTTCACTTCAGATCCCCTGCCTAGTGCAGCCTTACTTGCCTTGAAAACTACTCTCTGCAACAAATGACCAATGACATATTTGTGGGGCGTTTAAACTGTATCACAAATGTGCCAGTTCTACTCCTGCTCACTCAGCAGCCCACCCACAAGCTGCCAGCCCCTCAGCACAAGCACAGCACTGTTACTGGCTTTGAAAAAGCCAGTTCAGCAGAAAGGGATCTGCGGGTACTGGTCAACAGTAGGTTCAATGTGATTAAGCAGTAAGTCCTGGCAGCGAAGAAAGCAAACCGCACTTTAGAATTAATTAAACAAAGCACAGACAGATATAGGTTAAGATAGAGCAAACAAGTTGATTCATCTGCTGTATTTAATGGTGGTGTATTTAATTGGTGAATTGGGCTTACCTAGTACAGTTTTGGTAGTGGGTGTGGACTCTGTGAATGTCTCCTATGAGCAGCTGCCTCATGTCAGATCAGAACCAGCTACAGCTACTTCAAAAAGGACTCACTGCTGACCTGAGCTGAGCCATGAGCAAGGCAGGGTGCAGCTCAGGGAGAGCAGAATTGAGGAAGGAAAAATACTGTTGAACAACAGTAGGTGGGAGAGGGGTTTAAGAAATGTCAGAGAAGCAATCCCACAGCCACCAGTGTTGGTGCACTAGGAGGGCAGAAAGAAATCCCACAGTGGAGCAGAAGCTCCCTTCAGCGCAGGAGAGGACTACAGAGGGGCAGGCTATCCCCTGCAGCCCATGGGCACCATGCAGAGCAGATCTTCACATGTAATCATGGAGGGGCCCACTGTGCAGCAGTGGCTGTGATTTTTATTCATTATCACTGATTAAGGAGAAAGGCATTAAGGCAAGAATCAGTCCCTGTGAATTGAAAGTTGATATTACGATATTACCTGATTTTTTTTTCCCCTTCATGTAGGGCTCATTCAGATAGGATCTCTGCTCTACAAATGCTGGACAAAAGAGCCTAGAATTATGCCCATTGTGAAGTGCAAGTGATGCCATAGGTACAGTGCAATTCAGTTGAGGATGTGGCTCAGTTGTTCTCAGTTTTTTAATCAAAGAGGTGAAAACTCTCAAACCTGGGCCTTTCTTATGCTTCTGAAGAGCAATGCAAATGTCCATTAATTTCACATTATGAAATCCATGGCTGGAAAGGTCTGAACAAATGCTGAAAGTGGCCTCTCTTCACCTGCTGTTTAAGACTATCCATCTAATTTGTTATTTGTCCTGTCAAGAGCTGGTTACTGCTGCTGGAGTTTAGGAGTCTGGTGATTTTATGAACAATAAAATAACAGGTTACGAGGTAGTAGTACAGCTAAAATAAATTCATGTTTTACAATGTAAACACAGCTTTGCAGGAATAACATTCCTTTCTCTTCTCCCCTTCTCTTGTTTGCAAACTTGATCTAGGTAATTTTTTCTTCCTCTCTATTTTTAATAGATACAGTTTTTATTTACTTCCTCACTACCTCTCTTATTCTTGCCACACCTGCATGTAGGTCTTCTGGTCTAATTGGAACTGATACTGTCAAAAAGCATCTGTGAAATTGCGTGAACCCAAACCTTGAGACTCCGTGTGTCAGGTTACAGGAATAGTGTGGATGCTAAATATGTGTGATCAGTGCTTCTCTCTGTGCAGAGTTTGTGTTACGAACATATGTGTCAAATCTTCTGAATGTGTCCGATTATATGACATATTGTTATACAGTCATATGGTTATGCAGCAAGGGAGAGTCTGCAATACAAAGCTGCTGGGGGCTATGACTCCTAGCTTCAGTCCTGTCAGGCAGTGTACACTGGCTGCCAAACTGTTTTGAGGCTGCTGTTTTGTTCGGACTCAAAATACAGAGCTGGTCAGTGAAAAGTTATGGCTGTCCTGTGGGATCCCAGTGGCAGAGAGGCTGAAATGAATTAAAAGATGAAGCTTTCAGGTTCATATGCAGCAATCACAGTTTCATGTTCTATGCCATTTCTGCCTTTGTTTTTCACATTTTTATTCCTCTGGATACTCACCTTGCAGGATCGGGAGATGTTATGAAGAGATCAGTTTACCCCAAACTGCTTTTAATACCGCCAAATTTTTTCATTCTCAGAAACTAGTTCCAGGCCTTCAGATTACTAGGTAATACAGAATGCTCTTTTAAATACTGATTAGAGACAATGAAAAGATTGACTAAACTTGATAACCTAACATGATGGATGCTTCAGAACTGTAGGACATTGGAGCACGGAAGGGAAGAAATGAGGATGCTGTAAAAACACAGATTTTCTTGAATTCCCTCTCATAGTCAAGTAGGATTTTCATAGTTGCCTGAGACATTTCACAAAGCATTCCTCCAAAGATGGAGAAATCTGAGAGCCACAAGGCTAGAAGTCAGGAAACTGAAACATTTTAACCTTTATGGACTATCCTAACCTTGATTTAGGTCTTCCAGAACTACCCCAGAGGAAAAAAGAGAAGGGAGAGAAAAACTGCTATAATCTTGGCATATCACAAAGCTCTGAATTGCCGTGTCCAAGTGTTGACAAAGTTTGCAGTTGTGGGTTTGTGTACTATTAGGGTCATGCACGAGTACAATCCGTAGCATTGAAAGAAAGGTAATTTTTGATGACAGACACTTTGCAATAGTTTGCTCAACTAGATGAGTTCTAATTCCAGACCAGATATGTTAGAGTGCAAAACAGACTTGTCTCTGTTGTGACTTTATTGAATATGGAGATTTTCATTATGGAACTCCTGCCTGAAGAGCATGTAAAGCCAGTTCTGGCTTCCAGAGCTCTCCTACTTGGTAGCCAACTAGTGTGGAAAAAAGATTCCAAGAATTAAAAAATAAATTAAAAAAAAAAATAAAAAAAAATTAATTCCTGCTATCACTTTGGCTTTTCATTGCCAAAGACAGAATGCGTTTTTTCCTTAATATTCAATTTCCTGTTTACATTAGTGGACAAACTGATTTCCAGCTGAAATTCTGACAAGTTTATCAGGCTGCATCTCTGAACTATTGTTACTGCTTAGCACCAATATACAGAAGGTGAAAAGATTTCACAGATAGCAATTGTCAAAATGTTGCTAGTGTAATAGATTAGAAGCATAGCATCACAGTTTCATTTGAATGGGTTTTTTTTCCCCATCATTTTTCTTGTTGTTTATTTTGCATCTGTAAATACTGTGTAATTACTTGGTTCTTTTCTACTGTTATTAACTTTTCAAATGTACTAATATTTTTTTCACTTTTTTTGATTGATTGTTTATATTTTATCAATGTAATATAAAGACAGCAATCAATATTTCATAATTATTTGTTGCCATATTTGTTTGTAATATCTTTCTTTCATTTTCTATAAAGCAAAATTTCCTTCTCTTTTGGGATTTTTTTCCTTGGCTCCCTGTGGAAACAGTGATTCCAGAGTAATCTCAGAATAACATACTTAAAATCAGAAGAATATCATCAAGCTACAGTTTGTTGTCAGGGCAAAATAATCTTTTTGCATGTTTGAATCATAATTAACATGTCAGCATTTGAATACTGTTCATTCAAATACTGTTGTGTATTGCACAATGTTGACACGAGCCCGCTTCTCAAGCATGTCCAAGTCCCTCTGACTGTGTGTCAACTGCATCACCCAGCTTGGAGTCATCCACAAACTTCCTAAGGGTGCACTTGATCCCACTGTTCTTGTCACTTACGAAGATATTAAATAACATTGGTTCCACCATTGAACCTTGAGGAATACCATTTGTCACTTGTCTCCACTTGGACATTGAGCCATTGGCCACAACTCCCTGAGTGCGACCAGCCAGCCAATTCCTTGTCCAGTAAGTGGTCCATCCACCAAATCCGTCCTTTTCCAATTTGGTAACTGGGATGTCATGCAGGACAGTATCAAAAGCTTTCCACAAGTGCAGGTAAAGGACGTCAGTGCTCCTCCTCTATCCACCGATGTTGTAACTCCATCATCAAAGGACACCAAGCTTGTCAGGCATGACGTGTGCCTGGTGAAGCCATGGTGGTCACCATCAATCAGCTCATCTTTATTCTCCATGTGCCTTAGTAGGGCTTTCAGGAGGACCAAACAGATGGTTCGATCATGGTTTTGGCAGGCACAAGGTGAGGCTGACTGGCCTGTAGCTCCCTGGATCTTCTTTTGTTCTTTTCTTGAAAACTGAGCTTATGTTTCTGTGAGAATCCTTCTTTGTTTTTTCTTTTTTTTTGGCTCAAAGCTTGCTTCCTGAGGTATTTCCTATGATAAGACTCTGATTGATTTATTGAGGAAGCAAGTGATAGGTGCTACCACGTGACAATCAACATCACTTTGTGGACATTTGAAAGCCCCTTCCTCCAGAGCTGCTTGTTTCCAGAAGAGAGTGTTTACTGCCAGAAGATCTGGCTGGTACGGGAAAATTGGGGAATGATACCATCGCATCCTGTGAAAAACAGGATGGGGATTGGCATCCCTCCTCCCTCTTATCTGCTGGCAAGTCCCTGAAGATAGGAACAAAGGAGTTTCTGTTGAGATCCCAGAGCCAGAAGCTGCCACTCCAAGGAGAGCTGACTCAACCACTTTGAATTTGAGCTGTCACTCCAAAGACAGCTGACTCCACCACTTTGAAAGCATTGAAAAGGGCCATCATCGCCATGGTCACCGTTGCAACACTGCTGGATGACCCACCACTACTGAAGATCAGTGACTGAACTATGAACCACGCTGGATCCATGGTGGTGACTGTCTCTCTCTTGTTTCCTACAACGACTCCTTGATTCTTCTTTCCCATTTTTTTCTATTGCCCTCCTTCCCTTCCCCATTACCCTAATTCATAGTGGTGTCCGTCCTCCCTTTCCCCATCTCCCTAATAAATTGATTGGATGAACATTTGAACCATTGTTTCTTAATCTCATGCTGGGTATACAGATGTTAAAAGAACCTCCTCTCCCTCCTATGAATTGGAGCAAGACATTTATTTAATGGCGTAGTCGAAGGCAGGATACCCACCGTGAGAGTGTTGTCCTTCCTGATATAGTATTAAGGTTTTCTGTGCGTACCTCCTGGAGTTGCAAGGAGCAATTTTTTTGAAAACTTCAACATGAGTCCTTCCCATGGAAGACCCTTCCGTATTCTGAAACTGTACAGTTTATGTGTATACCTCTCGGGGACATATGAATTACTTTTGATTACGTGTGTGCCTCCTCGGGAAGACTTCTCTGTATTTTGTGATTTAAGTATCTTGTAACTTAAGTGTGTGAAATTCGAACCTTTTTCCCTCAGAGAAAGGGAAGAGTGATTGGAGCATTTGCATTTGTTTAATAGGTGTTGTGTGCCTCCCTGGGGGGGGGGAGGTAAGGAGTTGCCTGAGCTTTTGAATGCGTATACCTCCTTCTTCCTTAGTGTAGATCTTTCAGCGTATTGAAAAATGAGTGACAGCATTGCCACCGTGAAAAGTGAAGATGTATTATTCGATCTTTTAGAAAAGCGTGATGCTCGACCCTCTTTATCAGGTGTGGACCGGGCACGACAGAACTTGTGTAATTTGTAGTGTGTTTCAGACCGTGTTAGTGTTTTACAAAATGAGGCTCATACCCGAGCTCGAAAAGGAAAGTCGTTTATTTACGCAGTGAAGTTCCAAGATGAAAAGCATTCGGCAGAAACCCAAACTATACAAGTACTGCAGGAATCAGTTAAAGTAACACAAGAATTGGTAAAAACTCTACAGAATCAAATAGTGAACCTTGAGGAAAATCAGAAAGAGAGAAACGTAAATTGGCTTTGTTGCAGATGGCTTTTAAGGAACTGTTAACGTGTAAGCATGACAACGATACCATCACTCATAGTTTGCCTCAAGAAAAAACTTTTCCTTGGGAGGAACTACAAGGAATGAAGGCAAGACTAGACAAATTAGAAACCACGATAGCCCCATTGCGTCCTTTGATAAAAACCGAATAGACATTCGATAACAGTGAGGATCTAGATGATCTCAAATGAATTTGAAGAAATTCCCTTCTCAGCCACTGAACTAGCAAAACTGAAAAAAAGATTTTAGTTGCTCTCCAAAGGAATCAGAGACAGAGTGTGTATGGAGGGTTAGTCTCACTGGTGGTGACCAGATTCAGTTAACAGAAAAGGAAGAAGAAAGTTACTGGGGACCAGGAGTATTTTTAACTTCTGGCAACAATTGTGCTCCCTGGTCCTTACCACAGAGGGCTGCCTATTGGGCAGCTGGTCTCAACCCTTTATAGAGGGGAGACCCTCTTGCCATTACTGGAACAACTGATCTACTAACTGATGAGTTAGTAGAGGGTGTTCAAAAGGCTGCTTATCTCCAAAGGATGTATGATAGAAAGCTGCTTGTCTCCAAATGATGTCTGATAGAAAGCTGCAGCCACATCATGAATCACCTATGAGGATGCCCGTTGATCCTGAGAGAATGACTGCTTTAATTAGGGGGCTTCCAGAGTCGTTAAAACCTGTAGGTATACAACTGCAAGGAAAAATAGAGGCTATGTCTCAGGGAGAGAGAACCCGGGCAGTGTTGGAAGGATCAGTAAACCTTAACTATCGCAGTCAGGAAATAACGTATGGACGTGGGGGGAAGTTGCCCAAGAGTTAATTAACTATGGAAGAAAATATGGGCCGGTGATTTCTTCCTCCATTAAATTTGAGCCAAGGGCAGTAATACTTGCAGCAGTCAGCCTTGCCCCCAGGCCACCCAGCCCAAAGCTCAGTGGGACTGGAAGGGTTTCATTGTGTGTAAAAACAGGTAGGCAAAATATTGATCATAAACGTAATTGTCTCTGGATACCGGGCTGGCAAAAGGGTGCTCCACGAGATTTGATGAATGGATTACCCACTGTCAGGT
>NW_024884276.1:0-13242 GCF_019232065.1 Centrocercus urophasianus
GAGCTTGACCCAGCAGAATTTTGCATGAAGATCTTAGTAACCATTAAATTAGAAACTGAATCAGTTAACCCCTATTCTCTTCCTGAGTCTTACATTTATCAAAAGCTGGAGCTGGATAAATGGCTGAATATATGAATGAATTTTCATATAACAACCCTTATCTGCACAGTGCAGCAAGAATGTTAGAAAATAAGAGAAAAACAATTTCTTTTTAGATTAAACATGGAGTCTTTTCTTAATAATATGTGACAATATATATTTATTTTTTATTGAGGAAAGACGAAAGCTAAGCTTAAGGAGTCTGATGCAGGGAACACCTGATCAAAGAGTAGGATTTGTTATTTCTCAATATGGAATGGAAAACATTTAGCTGTGAAGTAGCTGTTTCTACTGCCAACTAGCTTCTATAGCCAATATGGATGGAACATTTCCTCAAGTAACCTTTTGATCAGCTGTGCAGCTGTGTTTATCTCACTTTTAAATGCATTTCTTTTTCATATGTTAGGAAAAGATGAGCAAGTCTCAGAAGGCTCGGGGTAAGAACTAATTCAGTCCTCTGTGGAGAGGTTCACTGATTTTTTTCTACAAGAGGCTATTTAATTCGTATTCTGGAAAGCTTTCTGCAAGCTACCTCAAGTTGATTTGAATCTGGCTTCAGAATGAACTCAGCTCTGGGACACTGACTCACTCGTCGGGGCTCTACCACTAAGCTCCTGGAACGAAGATGAGAAGGTTCAGAGAAGCAGGTGAATCTGGTGAATACCAGAAATCAAAGCAAATCCTGCAACCACAAATTAGAAAGCATTTTCCCTGCAGCACACATAGGGATGGTGATGCCACGAAGTTCGCTTTTCCCGCTGGTCACAATCACTTTCCATTTTCCTTCATCTGCAAAACATAAGCAAAGCGGGCTCTCCAGCGCTGTTAATTTCCCTTTCATGCTTTTAACTGTGAAGAATGGAACCATTTTTCCTGTATTTTCGCCCCCTTTCTGATTTCCACTTGGTACATGGAGGAGCTGGCCTTGTTCGCAACCCTAAGCATAGTCAAGCATGGACTCTCATTACCAAAGTCTGTTCAAATGCATTCCTGTCTTTCCAATAATATGGAGGTTTATATCTCGGCATTGGAAGAGTGGTCTCTGATCACGCTAAAGAGGTTCTCAATCTTTGCAAGGTCTAGATATCCACAGATTTAATCCACACTGTTCACTACTGAATAGATAATTAAAATAGCTCCTATGTCCTTTGTGTTCTGAATCAGTTACGGGGACGAATTAACAGCAGAGTAATTTTTAAAAGGTCCAGAAATAAAGAAATACAGAAAATATTGCAGCAAAGCAACAGGCAATTTCTAAAAGATGTCACTGGGAAACGATACAGCCAGAAGAAAATTATTCTTTTTCTTGCATGTCAGGAATACCTGAAATATCAGCCTTGTTACTTATGTACTGGAAAACAAAGACATTTGAAAAAATTAACTAAGTTTTACTTCCTCCACTTATTTAGATCATTAGTATACTCTTGATTTTTTAATCTCTTGGATTATATTAGATATGTTCCCATTAAATAAGTCCATATTTACAAGGCTGAGAGAAGGATGCCAAGAAAGAAAAAATACATACTAATTGTATGAAACCACTGCAGAAAAATTTTCATTTTAGTCTTTTTATCTTTCCTATTTCTTAAAAAGGTTAACTCAGAATTACCAGGGCATAAAATGAAAAAGTACTACAGCCTGTGTTTCCTGCTGAAATATAATGATTTAGACCTACCGCTTGCTGATCATATTAAAAAAGCCTTATATGTATTTAAATGGAATGTGAAATCTTTTGAGAGAGTGACAAATAACACTAAATTCCCTCAACTGAAGTCAGATAGTTTTAGCTGGAAAACCTCAACAGAAGCTTTGTCAGTTTCATACCTTACTGCAATGCTGTGGGCCTAAAACAATTCACTCCCACAAAGTTCCATCCCTACGTATTTGAAGTACACATCATTTTGCATCATGCACCCCCCTCTCCCCCCACCGCAGTCCCACAAAAAATGGGAAGGAAGGAAGGGAGGAAAAGAACAGCAGCAACAATCTATGGAGGAAAACTTATTTTACTATAATATCGGAATACAAAATAACACAATATATACAATTTAATTGAAATTGAGATTAATAAATCAGACAAGATGAGAGAGAGAGAGTTCCTGGGACCGAGTCAAACCTGAAAAGCTTGGAACAGCTAGGAAAGCACCTCCAGCACCCACTGCCAGGCAGCAAGAGAGCGCCCCCCCCACCCAGAAGGGCCAGATCCCGTGACTTCTGTAATGTACAGGGATAGGTAGCTGGGACTGGGGCAGTGACACTTTAATGCCCTGTACAGTACATGATGTTTTGATGTGGAATACTGAAACCCAAAAAATGAAAAAACAAAACACATAGAACCATGACATTTTTGTACACCTATTGATTGTGCACTGGTGGGTGTATACTGTAAAATGTGTAAATCCAGGGTAATATATCACTGAGTGTAGAATCATGACTTAATTATTTCAGGATGAAGTGGCTTTGTATCGATGTTCGATTTGGAACTGTGAAGTTACTGAAGTGTGCATGACCTGGTTGTATTAACATGCTCTGGATTTAATCCTTCTTAGTAGTCACACTGGTTCTTCTTCGCTTTCTACCCCAAACTTTCTGTTTAATTCTGGCACATTACAGGTTAAAATAAGAATCTCTTTTCTATGTACTCACATTATCTTTTTATTTTCACTTGAAGTTTGTGATAGTTCTGCGATAGTGGCTACTTGGATGTTTCCTATGTCATTGTAGCAGTTTTTATTGATTGATTTATTTTTGATTAATTCATGTGGCTTGTTAGTGGTAGTATTATTTCAGTGGAAGTTAATAATAAGAATGAATATATGACATGCAAAGATACTGCATTTAAAAGATAAGGTGATGAAAACTAGTCAAAGGGCCAACAACAAAAAAACAATTAAAAACCATTTTGGCTGCCAATAAGGACAATATATTTCTATGCATAATATCTGAAAGTGGAAGTTGAGAGCATTGTAACTGATGTTTAAAAATAAACAGAATAAAATGACTTCTAGCCTCCGTATATTTACTGAAGATCCTCTTAGTAATATCACAGCTTATTTAGTATTTCATATTTTATATTCATGCTTATTTACAAGCCTTAAAAACATCATGAGTATTTCCTCCTTTAGGAGATTATAACCAGAAATGTCTTGGGATCACCTGAAAATTGTTATTTGAGGCCAAATAATTATCTTACTATCCAATGGCCCTCATTTTCCTTACTAGCCTCACATGAGGTCTCCAACCATGCACCTACTCATGGATACACAAGCTTCACTGTAGTCAGATCCTTGTCTGAATCTTTAAGGTGTGTCTATGATTCTCTTGGACTGGCTCCTTGAATGTGGTTGGATGATTTGAACCTACATTGCAGCTCCATCTGCTGTTGCTCTTGACATATCAAATAGCCCTTGGACGTGGTTCACCACCTGCCACACCTGAGGCTGCTGAAGGAGCCTTGGTTCTGCTCCGTGTGTTTGGGAAATGCAGGACAGGATGTCTGAGGATATGGTCTTTACTGGGGTTACCTTTGTTCAAAGCTCATCCTCCCCTGGGAGTATTAGGACCTTGCTGTGTTGCTAAAGTAGAGTTTGAATAAGTCTGCTGCAATCAGTATGCTAAGTCTTCATTTTCCATGGCTATAAACTGATAGGGTGCTTACTGGATTTACTGTGGCAAAGGAAATTCTACAATAGAGTGCAGCATAGTCGTGCCTGAGCAGTTTGATCTGTACATCCTGCCCTTCAGGTGATGTATTCAAGTTGCTTAAGAGTGTTGATTCTCCTCAGAACTATAGTAAAAACACTCTTAATTGAAGGATGTGGAATAAATCAGATCAATAATGCAGGATTTTACTGTAAATTGGTAAATCTGAAGATGACATTTCATGTAACCATGCAAGGAATCTTTTAATCCCTTTATTTCTTTATCTATTCTACTAATTTAAAACACAAATCCACAAACCAAAGTATTATCAATCCTATGCCACTGGATAACCATAAGCTTCTTAAAAATACATATTTTTAACACCACTATAATCTATGTAGACCTAGACATTGGTAAAGCAAGATTTATCCCCATACTTGAGAAAGCACTGATTTTAGATGACTTAGCAAACAACAAATCTTTTATGTTTCTGTAGAAATAATCTAGCCAAAAGTTTTAAAGTACAATCAGAAAAAGCAGAAGGAGAATACAAAAATAAAATGACTTACAGTAGAAGCTTGTCCCATAGTTGTTGCAGAAGCTGCAGCACTGACTGATCTAATTGAATGCAATAATTACTGCAGCCTGGTTTTTAGCAAAACAAACTTCTGCAACTGAAGAACACTACAGTCAGTGTTGCTAGTGTTAATGAATGGTACAAAGACAGGTTCACAGATCTTGGGGCTATGCTTGCTTGGACTGCTCAACCTCCTTTAATTCTGGAGGCTTTGTAATGTTGCCTGGCAAAAACTATTTCATACATGGAAGACTTGAGTTGCAGAGCTTGAACTTTTCCCTTTCTGGGAAATTAGTCCAGTACTCAAAACTGAAAATTTGGTGCTCAACATATGCAACATAAAAAGACAGAAAAGGATGTGCAGAAAGAAGTTTCCGCATCTTTTGTTCACGTGGAAGTCAGTTCTGGAGATCTCATTTGTAAGTTTGCGTCTCCATTAGAGTTAGTTAGACTCCATTAGTTGATGTACCTTCCCTATGCAGAAGTGAAGATTGGTATGGAGAGTTCTCATAGTTCTCGTAGTTCTATTCACTTGACTTATCTCTAGCTCAGCAATTATGGACAATTACTTTCTCTAATTGTAGATACACAGGTTAGAAACTGAAAATAAATTTGTCTTCCAATACCCCTCCCTTTCTTGACCCTTGAAATCATATTTTACCATTACATAAAGCTGAATAGGCCTCCAGAGGACTTTTAGACCTACCATTAAATTTCACTGGATGTTAAAGAGCAATTTTTCCATAACCTGGAATTCTCTGACTTTGTAGTCTCTTCCTGAACCTGTTTATAACTCTGACATTAAAAAAAAAACCAAAACCAAAAACAGCATGAGACAGTGAATGCTGGTATGATTATGTGCTTTTTGAAAAGTAACTCTTGCTCATTTTTAATATCATTTGCCTTATATTATCATCTTATTACTCAGTTCTTTAAGGTTAATAGTCCCTTCTTAGCTCCCTTTTTCATATGAATTATAACTTTACATGCTGTTATCTTATGCTTCCTCAACTACTTCCTTGTGAAATGAAACAGAACATGTTCTTCATTTCACAAAGAAACCATTCTACATTTCTAATTATACTCATTGAACTTCCTATACATTTTTTTTCTGCTATAACCTCTTTAAATTGAGATGGTCAGAACTGCCAGCTACAGATTTAATTCCATTTCACATATTTCAAAACAGCTATTATCTCATTTAAATTGTGTGGGAATTTAAATTGAAAAATTGTCATCTGATGACTAATCATTCCATTATCAACTCATTTTTAATCACCTGCCAACATACAGAGGCATTGATGTTAACAAGGCAAAGCCATAGATATTTATACTACAGATGAAAATTAAGTGAATTGAGACCTGTGGGAGAAAACATATTGTGTTTAGGTTCTACTTCCATATAGGACAGGTGTACTGTTGGGAGACTGTGGCTTTTGAGTGAGATTTAAAGTAATATTAACAAACCTTCTCTCTAGTTCTGCCTACGAATCATAGAACCACGTACCTGCTGTTGACACAACTGACCATGAAGAACTCCTGTAGGGCAGAGCAGGGAACTGATCAGGCTATAGAATTAATATCTTTTATTTGTGATGAGAGATAAAAGTTACTGTGACAATGAATGTTACAATAATAGAGCAGAAACATAATCGTAAAGTAAAGGAATATGTTAAGGTTTAAAAAAATCCTCTAAGATCATCTATTCTTGAATGTTTCCAGGAACAGTGCCTCCACAAATTCCTGGGCAGCCTCCAAAGCATTTTTTTATTGTTGAATCTGACAAAGTTGACAAATACTGAAAATACCCAACTCTGCATGTGATTTTTGTCTCCTTACAGACATCTCAATGCTGCAGAGAGAAGGAATACATTGTTTTTAGTTTTTTTAAAAATTTGTGCACCCATTTCACATACATCCTAAGTGTTGAAAGTATGCTGCTGACCTTGTAAAAATGGTTGGAATTTTCTAACATTTGACAGTTTGCTTATACTTAGGGAGATGAACACTCCCTGAAAAGATCTCTAACTGTGAGATGCACACTGATGGCAACTGTAGGCATTGAATTGGGCATTTTAGTCTCTCCTGCTATCGTTTTCCAATTTCCTTATCTTGTTGCCAGATAGAGCACAAAGCTCACATATGGAAGAGGGACATTCTGAAGGAGGCCAGAAGCTCTCTATCACATACATCTGTCACTAGAGCTGATCTCTGGTTTTGAGTACTGATATTACGTTGTTATGAGTAAATATGTGAAAAGCTATGGGAAGAAAGATTTACTGTATCTTCCAGAAATGCTGTCCCACAGAAGTGGCTATCTGTTGACTGAAGCCTTTTCACAACAGTTTCAAAAAAAATGCTGTGTAATCCAATTCTATTTTATGTGTTGGAATTTTTGTCTCCTAAAGTTTTATTCATTTTTGTCTGCTGTTTCTTATCTTTTCAGCATTAACAAATGCAAAGTCAATCACTCAGGAATTAGGAGGGGTTAGAATACAAATTCTCAAGGATGCATGTAGACAGTGCTTAGAGTATTAACTATAATTTTACTGTCAAAGATGCTGTACAGTGAATTTTTGTCTTGTCTGATGCACAAAATGGAATGTGGTTGTCAATGAGACAGTGTTGTCAGATGTATTTCTATTTTGACATCTTAATACTGTCCTGAAAGCTGGTATCCATGCTTGCTTTTGCCATGCAAATCTGATGGTGTTACTGAACAAGGAATATGAATGACATTTTTGAATGATAGCCTTGACAGATCGTTAGTATGTTACTAATTCACTGACTATCCAGAAGCTTACAGATACTGTCAGTGAGATCAGTAATTAAAAGAGATAAAATCTAAGCTGCCTGAAAAGCCAGTCCTGTCAAGTCACAAAATGGCCATTCTAAGTTAATGTGCACTTGTGATATTAATGTCATTTTAATGTAGTCCACTCACTAGAGAATCAGTAATCATATCCTGGAAAGGTTAAACTCATTTTTGAACAACATAATACTGTATGGATGATCCATAAAGAAATGCCTAATAAAAAATTTTCATTGAATTTATTTAATACAGTAGTAGTAAAGTAAAATGCAGGGAAAAAATAATAAAAAAATAATAATAGAAAAATAAAAATTACTCCGGTAGGGTGCACTATAGGCAGTAGTAAAAGTTAGGCGCTACCTAACAAGGTGTTACCTTGTTCTGCTTCATTCTTGTTGTATGAAGATTTCACTTATCTCGTTGCTTTAAATGCAAATAAAGATAAACTCACTTTTTTTTTAAACTTGCTGTTTGTGTTCTTCATGCTGACTCTGACCATTGCCAAAGCATTGCTATGTTTACAGGTGCACCGTTGAAGCAAATCTTTCTGATAAAACCTGTTGAACTGTGACTGTAGATTCCATTGATCTTGATGAGACACCAATGTACTTTTGTTGAACTTATTCCCACTTAGACTACTATTGTATGCTACTCTTGGTGGTCAGTATGATAGAGTTAGTGATGAGCAATGCTTATTTTAATTAGCTGACAGATTCGGGTAGTGAGTGTTTTTTCTTGATAGATCAGCTGTCCTCTTCATTTTGGAAATGAGAGAAGATAGAATATTGGGGGGAAGGATGTATCAAGTAAGAAGTACGATAAAGAAAGTTTTTCTGTGGTTATTCATTTCTATAGCAGGGGATTGGCACTAAATGATGTTAATAGTCCCTTCCAGCCCGAATATTCTATGACTCTACATTTTAAAATACATAAAGGAGACTCCTTACTGAGCAATCAAAGCTATGAGTCAAGGTAAAAGTTAAGGTATTTGTTAATTATGAATGATATTAATGGTCAGAAAATAAAGTAACAACATATATATCAGTATCTTCTGTATTTCTTCGCTTTCTGACTGCTTGGTACACAACTTCAGAGAAGGAGCGTATGTCTACTCACAGAACAGTGATAAGGATATTCCTCACAAAATATTTGAAGGATCATCCTGTGCACACACTTCGTTATTCAAATAATTCTATAAGCAGTGATGGCATTGATGTGTTTTACTGACTTCCAACTACTTTTCTTACTTTGCTCAAGGTGATAGGTACAGAAGTATTCATTTAATTGCACTTCTAAAGGGATTCAGATTCTTGAAGTTGGTATCTTACAGTCATTTTTGATTCCTTATTGTAGGACCAGTGGTTAAATGTCTTCTAAGGACGTTTAAAAAGCTAGAAATTTTTCCTAATTTATTTTGAAACCAACATCACCAAAACTCAAAGCTTCTGTAATTAAAAAATAAATCTAGGATATGGACATGACTTATCTCTACTACATTGTCGAAACTTATATAACGTGTCACAATGCAAAGGAAATTGCACTCACATGGATGTACACAATCAGCATTAATATATGAGTAGGTTATTAGGAAACCTAATATTCGTTGAAATGCAATTGGCTGTCACAGTTATTGACAATTATAGTAATACCTGAGCATAGCAGACACACTGATACAGATGTTGTTTGGGTCTTAAAGCCTGCAGATATAGCTAATAAGATGGGATATGCGCTGTAAGAGTTGATTTTGGTGACATAATCTAGATAAGCTAGTCTCATCCAGAGATTCTTTTTTTTTTTCCCTGTCAGGATTTCAGCATTGGACAATATTCTTATTTAGAACCTATACCAACTTGAGTATCCCACATATAAACTTTTTTGATGCAAATTTCACATTGCATTATGCATCAATTTTTGGAAACCTATAGTAAGGCTAAAAACTGGTAAATCATGTTTTAGTTCAAGTGGTCATGATAAAAAAAAAAGAGTTGCTCTTTGTGCAGCAAAGACTTTGGTGAGCCCCTAGTTTTAATTTCAATTTTAGTTAAGTATGTTTATTTTTAAAATTGACTTTGGAGGATGTTTCAGAAAGAAAAGGATCTTCACATCAAACCTTAAAACTTTCAATAACAAAGTGTCCTTTAAAAATTTGTGTTATATGTGTTCATTTTCCTTTCCAACATAGGAAATATGCCTCTCAAAAACGTGCTATAAAAAAATTATCACTGTCTACTAAAAAAACACAAAATATTTTAGCCAATAAAATTTAGCACAGTTTAGACAGGGCTGACTTTTTTTTTTTTTTTTTTTTTTTTTTTTTTTTAAATGTCCACAGTAAGACTGCTATAGGGCAAATAATTTCTTATGTCACTAAGGATAATCAGATTCTATTTTGGTATTCCTGGCAAATAAAACAAATTCTCATATCTCCCAATCATGAAAAAAAGGTATGTAAAGTTTTCCTAGGCTGAGATTAAAATCTCTTCAAAGCATAACTAGTCTGTTGGATTTTATTTTGAAGTCACTCTTTAATGTGCAACAACCCAAAAATCTCAACTATCTCAAAAGAAACACTGCTCTAGGAATTTAAACTAAGAATATGTAAGTTGATCTTTGCAGAAGATTGTACAGAAAAGTGATTCACATCTGAATATTTTTGGAACAACTACTTCGACGAATTTAGTATTATTTGTTTTGAGTCAAACTTTACCTTTACACAGATGCATAAATCAATATGGGTTGAATAGACATTCTAAAGAGCAAGCTTTACTTTACTCCAATTGAGTTTAAATTTTCTGTTGTCAGAATGGCTGCTTTCAAAGCAGTACCCTATAAACAGGAAGAAAACCTGTATATTATTTTCTTCGACAAGAACTTAAATGATGTATTTTATGTTGACATCTTCCTTCCGTAAGTTTCAAACTCATTTTTAATATATATCAGAGCAAATTTCAGTAGACTGCATAAAATAATTTGTGATCCAGTGGGAATGATTACCTGCCTTACACTGAATCAAGCTGTTTGTTCTTCTGTTTTAAAGGACATCTGAAGGAATTTTTTTCCTGTTTGAAGATGTGGGAAAGAAATCATTTTTACTAGAAACAATTCCTATTGTATTCTTTTTTTTTTTCTTCTTCTTCTTTTTTTTCCAGATAGGTTGCTCATATATCACACTCAATTTTCTTCAGGGAAAACTGCTGGAGAATCCTTGGGTAGAGACATTTCTGTACCCTTTTCCTATCTGCATCAAGCAATATCGAGCACAATTAATTTAAAAAATTGCAAATCCTAGCTAATGAATTTCAGGAATATTTTTTTCCCCTAAAGTTGTGGAAATCATATTTTTTTCTGAATGCAGACAGTCATTACTGCATAAGGAAACAGAGATATTTTATGAGAATGAGAGAGAAACAGAAGCCTTAGCTGGAAAGCTTCAACCAAAAACAGCTGCATGTGGAAGCAAGACTTAGACAGAAGAAGATGAGTGGATATATCTGAAAAAACATCCCAGGGTGGCTTTTATAATGCTGTACTACTAAACTGACACAGCCGTGCCTGTAGATTTCAAACTGATTTTACAGGGGAGAAACTCTTACACTAAACCTAATGTAAAATAAACAACCAGACAAAACAAAACAAAACAAACAAACAAAAAAACCTCAAAAATGTACTGAGGAACCTAGCTAAGTATTTTGTCAATGTAGTAATTTCTTCTTTTTCTTTCCTGTTACTGCAGTTACCTGCTCAGCTTCCACTGGAGTCAGCCTATGTGGCTTTATTGGCTTTGGAACTAAAAACCATCTCCTTACACTTTGTACTGCCAAAATGAACATGATGAAAATGTTTGGTACTCGTTTCTGGTTTCTGTGCCACCACAGTGATGGTCAGTATGTGCTTTGAGAGGTTGTGTTCTCACTTTTATAGCCTCCTGCTTAAGTTAGAATTGTTCAAGAGAATTCTGACAGCTGGGGAAAGCACAAGGAGATCCAAGCATGCTGCTTAGGGATAGCACAGACCTTGTCCTATGTGAAGATAGTTGATCAGAAAGTCTCAAAATAGATGATTCAGCAGTTAGTATAAACATCAGAGATCAGGAATAGATAAGAAGCAGTCATTGTGATTTGTCAGGGTAAATCACCTTAACCTGCTTGACTGTTTTATTTGGTGGGATAACTGCCCTGGTTTTAGAAACATAGGCAAAACCACTCTACATTAAATCATCATAAGCAGATGAAGATTAAAATATTCACTATTCCTCCAATGTTAGGACATTTCAAATGAAGATCTGTGCAAGAGCCTAATCTGTATTACAATCAGTTAACTGCCGAGATTACAAATTACATAGATTATATTTCTGGATGACAGTGAATTGTGAGGTGACACCAACTTCACAACAAAAGTGAGCTTCAAAAAGCTGCAACCAATACTGAACAGTTGTTAAAAAGTAAAGACAAAAAGCTCTGTCTTATGGAAATTACATCTTGTTATGCAAAATGCACAATTATGGAAGAAGTAGATGCACTACATCTGGATCTGTAATAGTAGCATATGACTTGAATATATATCAATAGTGACATGGTAATGAGGTAAATATGTCCTTCTAGATGATGTAAATCACAAAGAAAATATTTAAGGAATAAACCAGAGGTATACTTCTAGCAGTGGTGCAGCCTCAGGTTTTGAACTCTTTTAAGCAGTATGTCCAGGTTTAAGAAAAAGTCATACACATCTTTTTTGCCTTGGATTCTGATCACCAGCAGTCTTTATGAGTGGGGTTTACTTATATTTGTAAGGGGAGTAAAGAAACTTCTCAGTTCTGCATTATTTAATTAATGTCTTTAAATATTGCTCTCTGTCTGGATTCAGGCTGTTCTAAAAGAGGGTTCAATTCCTTCAGAGGTTATCTTCTCTGACATAGCTTGACTGGAATATATTACATTTTAAGTGTACAAAATTCTGTTTCGTGTTGGATTGTCAGACAAATTCAACTTCAGTATCTCTATCAATTAGAGGAATTTTCTATCCTCTGAAGAAATAAAGTGTTTTCTGTAAATAATTTAGGACTAGTCATAGTCAGATAAAGCAGTAAAATTAAAACACTTCAGGAAATTATTTCAAAACCAAGGCTGAATACAGAAAGATTACCAATAAGAAAACAAATAGGAATTTTGTTCATTACTGTAGGTAGACAGAAATTTTCCTTAGTCAGTCTGCTTTTTCTCTAACTGCCTAGGCATTAAAATAATACACTTACAAGCATAATACAAATCTTTGTTGCTGTGTTCTGTCACCTTAGGCAGGTAACCAGACAGGCAACAGAACTGTAAAAGTTAGGTTCAGATTGGTTTTGTTGTTGTTTTCCAAAATAATCTTTCAGGAGACAATGGTTATCTATTTGATCTGCCCAGGAGTGGAGGAAAGCATATCCATAAGTTGACACTAGGTGCAATCCTTGGTTTGAAGCAGACTGTTTAGCAATCCTAAATCTGCCTCATCCCATTATATTGTCTGTCTTTTAAAGAGTATCATGCACTGATTTTCAACACACCACATTAAAAAGATAAAATCGTAGAAACCAAAGGTTGAACTGCTCAAGCAATTTTAATGCAAATAAATAGGCAGCATGGCATTTAGAAAAACCTGACCAGTAGTTTCTGTCATATCCTTAAGCCAGTTTCCTTCAATTTATGATAGCCTGATATCCTAACCAAATATTACTTTCCTGAAATCTCTGTTCTGAGTCCACTACTGGATGTCTGACTAAAGATTCCCATTGCCTTTAATGATCTGGAAGCCTGCTTCTCACGACTAACAAACATAAAACCTCTGCTCAGTATCAGATACCTAATTACAGACACATCTAACTGTGGACCCCGCTGTTTGTTGCAAGCAAAGTTTATCTCACAGGATACTCTTTCATGTAAGCAACAACAGTTAATATCAAAACTGATACTGTGAAATACTTTGGCTACATTAAGAAGCTACTTTTGTTCCTACAGCTAGTTTTACAACAGTAGCTTTAAGCCTTAGTGTAAATGTATTCATGAAAAATTTAAGCCAACAGTCATGCAGGAACAAAAAAAACAAGAAAAAAAAAAACCAACCAAAAAAAAAA
>NW_024884277.1:0-1464 GCF_019232065.1 Centrocercus urophasianus
CCCCCCTTTCCCCCCCCCCCCCAAAATAACCTACATTCCGAAGTGGGAAAAGGGTCCTTTAAGAGATTCTCTCGGGAGTGGAACGCTTTGATTTCAGCGCCCAGATGCATTTACCCATGTTGGGGGGTGCGGGGGGGGTTGGTTCTGAAGGTGGGTTTTGCACCGTTTCTTTGTGCTGCTTCCAGATCTCCATCCCGGATGGTTTTTTTTTTAATTGTGGGGGGAGAATGGAGGAATTCGGTCTCAGAGCGCTGAAAAATACCTATTTCTTGTCTCGGTGTGTGTGTATGGGGGGGGAGATAAATAGAAAGCATCGCTAAGCGGCGGGTTTATCTGCACTGTCCGCCCGAAATCTGCGAGCAGACGGGAAAGGAGTGACTTCCTAACAGTGTCATTTTGGGGTTAAGGTTTGCCTCCGTGCCCACCCTGCTCTGGGGGTTCTCCCATCCCCAAAAGTTCCCCTCCACCTCCCCTTTCTCACGGGGATTTATTTCTTTTCTTTTTTTCTTTTGCGGAGTGGGAGAAAAACGATGGGGAGAAGGAAGGGAGGGTTTAAAAAAGCAAGAAGGGGGGCAAAAAAAGAGAAAAAAATTAAGAAGAAAAAGAAGCCCCCCGTGAGAAATCCCCGCCGGTGCATGCAGCTGGGACAGGCGCCCTGCAGGCTGCTCACAACTGCTCGCCAATAACTCGGAGGGAGTTCGGAAACCAGATCAGTATCCGCTGTCCCACTTTTTAAGAAGGCTTCAATTATCTTTTTAAATAACGAGAATAATGATTATTAAAAATATATGTATCCTTTAAAAGCGAACCTGAAAGAGTGGGATGCTCTCTGTAGTTGCAGGGCAGACCCATAGCGGCCTGCATTGACTGGAGGGACTGGGGGAGGCAGGGGGGGAATGGAAGAGGGGTAATTTCTTTTTATTTTCCCATTCCTTTCTCTCTTCCTTTCCCCGAGCCCAGATTGTGGGGCAGCCGCACGTTGCCCCGCTCGCACCCCACAGCAGCCAAAGCCCGGATTGCTGCCACCTTGTCCCCCAACTCCCCTACCACCACCCTAATATCCCCCATCAGGAGCGTGGATTTAAACGCGCAAGAAGGTGACAAAGCTTTAAAGCGACTTACCTCGAGCGAGCGACAGCCCTCCCGATGGGAAGATGCTCGAAAAGGGCTTTTTTTTTTTCTTTTTTTTTTTTTTTTTTTTCTGAAGGATTGAGAGGAAAGGGGGGGGGGGGCAGTGAGGACTATTCCTTCCCGTTCTCCTTCCCGTCCCCCCCCCTTCCCTATCCCGATGCATGTGCGTGCGGCATCCGAGCGAGCCGAGCAACGGGGCTATCGGCATTCAGCCGTTTGCGAAGCACAGATTTATAAACAACCTCCCCCCTAAAGTATAAAAAAAAATAAAAGTAAGAAGAAGAAGAAAAAAAAAAAAAAAAAAAAAAAAAAAGGAAAGAAAGCGAAAGAGCC
>NW_024884277.1:1564-32946 GCF_019232065.1 Centrocercus urophasianus
AAAAAAAAAAAAAAAAAAAAAAAAAAGGAAAGAAAGCGAAAGAGCCCTAAAGAAACCTCGGAGCAGGAGAAGGAACCGAAGCCCGTTCCCGGACCGGCGGCAGAGGCAGAAAAGGGCATTTCGAGAGGCAGAGGGAGTTTTCGCCGATTTCTTTTTATTAAAGCACCCCCGAGCCCGTGTTTACATTGCTCAGTATAAACATCCTGCCCGGGCCCGCCGAGCTTAAAAGAGCGCACCAAGAGGGGGTTTAAGTGGGTGAAGCTCCGAGCTGAGCGGACACCGAAGCCGGGGCTGCGCCTCCTCTCTACTGCTCGGCCGCGGATGTTCCGCGCTGCCCGGAGGCCCCTCCGCGTGGGGCGCTCCCCATCCCGGTGGTTTCCAACAGAAGCAGTGCGGGGAACGGGGGGGGAGAAGGGGGCAGGAGGAGGGTGGGTGTCGGGACCCCACGCTCGGTAGCGGTCACGCGTGCCTTCCCCCCCCCCCCCCCCGCCCCCTCCGGAGGTGGGCAAGGATGCGGAGCGTTGCGTGGAAAGGGCTCTTTAAAAGCTGCGGAGCTGCAGAGAGGGGCCGGGACAGGAGGGCCGAGGGGGCCGCCCGGGAGGGCGTGGGGGAGCCGCTCGGGGCGGGGAGTTCCTCTCCGTTCTTACGTCTGTCAAAGGAGCGGCAGACGCCGCGGAGAGAGATAAAGCAAAAGGCGAGCGGAGGGCCGGGGGCAGACTCGACAGCCACAGCGATGGGAAGCAGCTCCCCGCAGCGCCGGCCCTATTAGAGGTGGGGGGCCCGGCGGGACGCGGACGGTCCCGGAGCACGGAGCGGGACGGAAGGAGGCCGCCCGCTTTTCCTCGCGGCAGCCGAGGGCAGCTTTCCCCCCCGCGGCCCCCCTTCTGCAGCCGAGCTCGGATTTAGGGATAAAGTGGGAGGAGGAGGAGGAGGAGAAGGAGGGAAACAGGGGTTGGGGGGGGGGTCGCTGCCATTTGTTTATCCTCTGAGGGGTGAAGGCTCCCGGTGGAAACAAACCCTACCGGGGGCCGAGAGGAGGAGGAAGAGGAGGAGGAGGGTCGGGGGGGATCGCGGCGAGCCCCCAGCAGTGCGGTGGCCTTTTGGGGGGGCGCGTGGGGGGGGGTGGCGGAGGAGGGCCGGGGCTGGCCGCCGCGGAGCTGCCCGTAGATGACTGCAGAAGCGCAGCAGGCTCTGTCCTCTCAGCCCCCTCCTCCCGCTGTGCACAGCAGCTACGGCCCCATGTCCTCCGTGGCCGAGAAGCAGCCGCAAAACTCGGCCATGGACGCCGCCTCCGCCGCTCCCTCCGGGCCGGGCGGCAACAGCGCTCCGGGCAGCGGCGGAGCCCCGGGTAGCGGCGGCCCTAAAGCGAAGAAAACCAACGCGGGGATCCGGCGGCCGGAGAAACCGCCCTATTCCTACATCGCTCTCATCGTCATGGCCATCCAGAGCTCGCCCTCCAAACGGCTGACCCTCAGCGAGATCTATCAGTTCTTACAGAGCCGCTTCCCTTTCTTCCGCGGTTCTTACCAGGGCTGGAAAAACTCCGTTCGCCACAACCTCTCGCTCAACGAATGCTTCATTAAGCTGCCCAAGGGGTTGGGCCGCCCGGGTAAGGGCCACTACTGGACCATCGACCCGGCCAGCGAGTTCATGTTTGAGGAGGGCTCGTTCCGCCGCCGGCCCCGCGGCTTCAGGAGGAAATGCCAAGCGCTGAAGCCCATGTACAGCATGATGAACGGGCTCAGCTTCAACCACCTCCCCGACAGCTACAGCTTCCAGGGCTCGGCCGGAGGGCTCTCATGCCCTCCCAACAGCCTTTCCCTCGAAGGGGGTTTGGGCATGATGAACGGCCACTTAGCCGGCAACGTGGACGGGATGGGCCTTGCGGGACACTCCGTGCCCCACCTGCCCTCCAACGGCGGGCACTCCTATATGGGCAGCTGCAGCGGCTCCTCGGCGGGGGATTACCCTCACCACGAGAGCTCCGTGCCCGCCTCCCCGCTGCTGCCCGGCGGAGGGGTGATGGAACCGCACTCGGTTTATTCCAGCTCGGCCTCTGCGTGGGCTCCCTCCGCTTCGGCCGCCTTAAACACGGGAGCTTCCTACATCAAGCAGCAGCCGCTGTCGCCTTGCAACCCCGCGGCCAACCCGCTGTCCTCCAGCCTTTCTACACATTCCCTCGATCAGCCCTACTTGCATCAGAACAGCCACAACACCGCCGAGCTTCAAGGTGAGGCGCGGACGCGTGCGAGAGAACTCTGAGGGGATGGAAGCGGGGGGGAATCCGCGGCCACCGGCCCCGGGGATTGGTTTAACAGCAGCTCCCTCAGAGGGGAAGCAGCGGTCCTTTCACTCTTTGCCAGAGGATGCGGCGGTTCGCACCGTCGGGGTTCGCACCGTCGTTGTTGCGGGGCTGGGAGCTGCCGCGTCCCGCGTGGATGCTCCTTATGCCGGTGGATGCGGAAAGGGGAGGCCGGGGAACGGGTTCTGGGGGTTCAGAGTAAATAGGAGGTGGCGGAACAAGGAGGAAAGGGTATCGATAGAGGCTACCGCAGGGCTCTTCGAAGAGGCTCCCAGCGAAGCGGGGGTTTTATTTAACGGGAGCAGCCGCTGCCCGTATCCTTAACCATCCCCCCCCGTCCCTCCGGCCTCACACCGCAGCAATCCGCTCCTCTCAGGCTTTTCCAGGCCTTTCACTTCCCTCCGCCTGTGAGAAGTCGGTGGCGGGGCGTCCCCGCGTCCTACGGCTCTTCTGTGCCGCTATTCGGGGATACGGCGGTGTCCGGGCCGCCGTCGGACCGACGGGCTCTGAGCCTGTGGAAGGACGGGGAGCTCGGAGCTGGGATTGATACTACGGCCCAAGTTCACCTCGGGGCCCGGGGAGGCTCTAGGGACGCGGGGAGCGCTCCGCATCGCTTCGGGGCGGTCGAAAGGAAGAGTTTGGGGTGGCTGCGTTTGGCCCCCGGTTTCTAAAAGAGGGAAAGACCCGCAGAAACGGTGTAGAGCGGAGCGGTGGTGGGAAAGAAGCACGAAGGCAGGGCGGAAAGGCGCAGCTCGGCGCAGGGCCGAACCGGGCCGAGGGCAGCGGAATGCAGCCGGGACCCGCCGCCTCCACCTCGGCCCCATTCCGCCAATAAACCGCGGATCAGCACGCTAATTTCGCTGAGAAATGAAGCAAAAAAATCAGTCCTAAAGGATCTCCCAGGCCAGCCCGAAACGTCTCAAATCAACACCCAAAAAATGAACGCGGCTCTTCCTGAGCCCGGAGAGGATTTGCGCGGCTCCTCTTGAGCGCAGTCTCGATTTTTTGGGGCCTTTTTCCCGTCCCGAAGTGACTGCGGAAATAGCGGGGGGGTTTCATGGGCTGTTTCGGTCCCTCCGCCCAATCTGTGCCGGCCGGGTCCGCTCGGGAGCGGCCGAATAACTCCGCTCCGCACCCTGCGGGGATTGCGCGCAGGCGCAACGAATACAAATACCGAGGAAAAACAAAACCAAAACGAAATGTCCTTAGGCCGTGCGGGGTCGGAGCTGCGGGCTTTTCTCCGGCACCTGCCCGCATTTTCTAGGAGAGATGGGAGTGCAACGAAACCTCGATTCGCGGGCGGCCGGGTGTTCCCCTCCCGATATCTCCTTCACCCCAACGCTCGACTTTTTTGCTGTTGTTTTTTGTTTTTTTTTTTTGTTTGTTTGTTTGTTTTTGGTGTTTTTTTTTTTTGGTAAATATAATGATGATGGCTGATCGTTTTCTCTCTCCGTCCCGCAGGTATCCCGCGGTATCACTCCCAGTCTCCGAGCATGTGCGACAGAAAGGAATTCGTCTTCTCTTTCAACGCTATGGCCTCCTCCTCCATGCATTCAGCGGGCAGCGGCTCCTATTACCACCAACAAGTGACATACCAGGACATCAAGCCGTGCGTTATGTGAGACGGGGCGGAAAAGCCACCATCACCTCCCGGAGGCCGCCGAGGTCTGACCCGGGGAACGACCCCCATTCCCACCCAGGACCCTGTGGGAGGAGGAAAGAGGAGCGTGTGTGTGTTTGGGGGGGGGGTTCTGCAGACTTTGTCCCCGTGGATGGGACCCCCGGGGAGCGGACAGCTGAGTGCGGCGAGGCCGAATGCGGGCGGCCCCGGGGCTGAGCGCGCCCCGCAGCTGAGCATCGGCCGGGCCGGCCTCCACCACGTGTCTTTAATCAAAGACGCTCTCTGCCTTCTTCTGCTTCTTCTGTTGGGTCGGGGTAGGCTGGAAGAGAGAGGGGAAGAAGGGGGAGGAAAACAAAAAAACAAGCAGCCCCCCGAAAACCCTCCGCTGCCCCTTTATCTTGAAATCTCCGACTGCGAGTTTGGGTTGAAAGGTTTTGCTACGTGAGGTTTTTCGGGTTCTACCCTTGAAAAGAGAAAAGAAATCGCAAGCGAAGCGTTCTGAATCAATTCTCTAAGTGAGAGCGATGCCGCAGCCCCATCCACCGGGGGCAGAGCCGGAGGGGATGCTGTGAGCACCCCGAGCACAACAGAGCAGCGCTGCTCCGGCCCTTCGCTCCCATCGAGCCCTTACTCCTGAAAATAATCTTTTTTTAATTTTTTTTTTTTTTTTTTTTTTTGGTCAAAAATCTCTAAGAGGGATCACATTTTTATTTTTAATTTTTAGCCATTGATTTTTTTTTCTTTAATTTTTTATTTTTTTATTTTTTTATTTTTTTGACCTGCGTAAAGACTGCAGGACCGGACCCTATGCAGAGAGAAAAAGGCACTTTGAAAAGAGACAGCCACGCTCCTTCTGTTATTTATTCTACATTGTCGTCGTCGTCGTCGCTAATAATGGAGACACGAGGAGTCTCAGTTGATCAGTATTAAAGCGGTGGAGCTCTGTTGGCAATATTTGCCATATAGATGTTGGGTTTTGTTGTCGTTGTTGTTTTTTTTTTAGTTAACCTCTGTAAATTTTAAACCGACCCCGGTCTCTGTGTAAAGACAATCCTCCATATGTTTTTATAGAAATATATATATAATGAAGGATTATCCCCCCCCCCTGTTCCCCCACTATTTTTTTTTTTTTTTTGCCCTGACTTTGTACAGTTCGGTGTCACCTATTTTAATTCCTTTCTGCACTGTATAAAACTGTAATGATGTGGTTGGTTTTGTGTTCTATTTTATTATTTTGGATTTTTTTTTTTTTTTTGGCCCTTTTGTGTACGTTTTGTCCCTAGAGGGAAAAAAAAAAAAAGAGAGAGGAAAAAAACAAAAAAAGAATCGAACCGAAATAAAACATGTATGGTCTTTGTATGTGGGCTTCACGACTGTATGAGCAGCAAATAAACGAGCAATGCGGTGTGAGACGCCGAGTTCTATCTGAGGAGTCTTTGGGCTCCCTGTGTTTGGGGCACCAAAAAAAAAAAAAGTCCCTTTTTGGTGAAGGCTTGAAAGGGCTTCTCTTGGTTTTGGCTGCGCCGCTCGGCGGGTCCCGGAGTTTCCCTGTTTGAGATGGAGCGAGGAGGGAGGAAAGCTGGAGGTGATTATTATAGCTTTTCTTTTTCTTCTTTGTCGTCTGTATCTTTTCATGGTTTTGCCCAAGGAAAAAGTGAAAGGCGATGGCTCTGAGCCTCTTAGTAGGGTCACAGCCCTCAGCTCTTCTTCTTCTTCTCCTCCTCCCAGCTGGACCCTATGGAGTCCAGGGCAGCTTTCTGCGTCCTTTCCTCGCCATAGAAGATATAAAACATATAAAATCAAAGCAGGTAACTGGGGGCTGGTGTTCACCTAAATCCAAGCACAAATCCATGGGCCGAGCACTCAACTTACTGCAAAGGGTTCAGGTTTATTTGTTAGAGGATGTGCCCAACTCCAGACATTCTGCTTCAACCACCTCCGTAGGCCAAGGCGCCCCGTATCAGTGCATGCTACCAACAGCACATGTGTGGGAGTAGATGTATACAAATTAATTTGATTGCTCAGTTGTGTATGGCCATCTTCATCCAGGCAAATTAGGTTACGGCGCACTAATGAGCCGGGCATTGTGTAATGAGTTTAATTAAAAGCAAAGTTAGCCGCACGCACACACGAAAGCTTTCTAATTAAGGCAGGTGGGAAGGGTTTGATGAGTTACTGGAGGCCTTTCTCTGGGAAGTTTAATTAATTTGGGGGTGTTTTTTTTTTTTCCAAGGGTAGTTATGATTAAGGGAGCAGCACTCAACTTGCAATCCTTATTGGGGTTCCCCTGTTTTTGTGCCTTTGTGGACCAATCCTTCTCTCCGTCGTGTGTTGGCCATCCCTGCTGGAGTTGAGCCATGCTGTTACCATCTCCATGTGCGAGCTGAAGGCTGGGGTTCAACTCCTGATGCACATATCTGTGCTAGGTGTGGCCGAGATAAAGGCTCAGGGTTAGGAGTTCAGTCCCTGCCAAGTGGTTCTTCCTTCCTTGGTATCTCACTATCACTTCTAAGATTCTTTCTCATCCTTCAGATTCACTTTGGACTCGGGCACCTTATCGATCTGCTCACAGCTTGCTGTCTGCAGGGTTGGGAAGGGCAGGCAGACACCTCGCAATCCACCCGAGCAGGGTTTGATATCTGGTCCCCAACAAAGGTTTCTGTGATTCATTTCCCTCCCTCCCTTCGGTTCCCCTTACCCCACGCCACTAAACCTGGAAAAACAGAACCACTGCATACCGTGGACGCCACATATTCCTCAAGCCAGTGAGCGCAGTCTAAACAGGCAGCTCTCCATCTCCGACACCTACAGCAGGGAGGAGAGGGTGAAATCCTGCAGGCTCCTGCTCCCAGCCCTTGCTCTGCACAAGACGAGCCCGCTTTTTCCCCTGTTGTTCCAGGGGATGGCAAAATTCTAGCTGTTATCCCAACCAGACCCTTTGTACAAGCTCTGTGCTTGTGTTTGTGTGAGCAGGAGAGCTCTGCTGGGTGGTGAGGAGGAACAAGCTTGTTCACAAACGCTGCTGGAGCCCTGAAAGAGGACGGGAGGAATAGGCTTGCTCAGAAATACAGGATTTGCTCACGTAACAACCTCCCCCTGCCCAGATCTGAGCTGTGGCTAGCTGACATGGCTCCGTTCAGTAGCGGCAATTTGCTCACTGCTGCGCTGCACTTTTGGAGCACATCAAGAATCAGAGCCTGGTTTTTCTCACCAGATTTGGCACTAGATGTACCAGCAGCTCAGGGGATATAGAAGTGTCCCCCCCAGACATGCTGCAGCATGGCCAGGCCGTGCCATGGCAGAGCACTCGGCCAGCAAGACACGTTGGTTGGTAGCTTCTCCACTTCCCTCCGCTCATCTCCAAGTGTTTCCTCCCAGCCTCTTAGGGCTGCCACGGAGCTGCATGTGTAAATCTACAGCCTTGTCGCTTGTATACGGCTGGGTCTCCGTGTGACGGTGAGGAGGGACCCGGGGGCGATGCGGGGCTCAGCTCGGGGGCGGCGGAGCAGAGCCGTTCCCTTGGAGGCAGCGCCATCTGGCGCTGCGCACTGCGCACCGCGCCCCGAATCCAAGGGGTTTTTCCCAACAGTGACTGCGAACCCGGCTGCTTCGGGAGGTTTCTGCCCCTTTATTATTTATTTTTATCTCCTTCCTTCTTTTTTTTTCTTTCTTCTTAGTTTTCTTTCCGCCATCTAGAAGTCTGAAGGTGAAAGGAGCTTTACCGCGTCTCAGATTTGGCGTCAAAATGTCTGATGCGCCCCAACACCAACAGATCTCCTTCATGAGATGCTCCTGGCTCAGGTCTGTTCTGTACCCAGGTGGGAAACATGTGGGGTAGCATCGAGGAGAATATAGATACTCCTGGTACAGTTACGTGATGCTCCTGGGGAGGGGTGGTTACTCAGACTAGCAGAAAACCAGGTACGTGGGGAGACTTCCCTGGTGGAAACCAATCCTCTGAATCTTAAATGGGAATTTGGAAGGCCAAGTGCTGAGTTTGGTCCGTATTTCTTAGCAGGGGAAGGCTCAAACTGGGTGCCTGACTTCTTGTTGAATCCAAGAAGCTTTGGACTTTGATGGATCTGAGTCACAGCTTTTGAAAAGGGGATTTTGACTTCTTTGGGACGAGCACAGGCTTTTAGAAGGTCAGATTTCAGCATTTATTCACTTTCCACGCATTCTTAGAAGCAGAACTGCTGCCTGACACCAGGCTCTGCAGCAAAAGAGTGCTAGGGTGGTTCATACAAGCCAAGAAATCTTCGTCAGTGGAAGCCACATTCAGGGACATAATAAGTGATGCAGGTGACTGGCTGGAGGAGATCCCCATAACGAGCAGGAGATGCACAGAGTGCCAGCAGCAGTAATCATGAGCTGATGCTTTTCATAGACACAGTTATCAGATTGGCCCAGGAAGTGAGGAGAGGCAGGCAGCACAGTTGTTTTAAATAAATTCCATTGCCAGTATCCATCGTGCCCAGTAAGCAGCTAAAGTCAGAAGATTATTAAGGAAAGATAACAAGGAATAAAGCTCATTATTGATATTCTGGGATGCAGGGCTGTCTATTTGCACATGCTTATAAGAGGCTCTTTGAGACCAATTCCCCATCATTGGGATAAACATCAATCTCCTCTTAGACACCTGCAGGTTCACATATCACATACCAGCTTCACCTATTGCTACAGGCACACATATCAGAGCAAACGTCCATTCCAGAGACCAAACCATGATCAAATCTGCTTGATCACAGAATGAGATGCGTGGACACTGGCAGTGCTTCCATACTTCAGTATCTCTTACACTGAACACAGTTATTTATTTGTGGCAGCAGGAGTTGAAAGACCCAGAATGGCACAGAAAGTGCAGTTCTGTGGCTCAGCTCAGCTTCAGGCTAATTACTGAAAAAATAAGCAAACACACCTGGAAAAGCAAGATGTCAGAGCCTGGAAAGTTTTGCAGGGACTTAAAAGTTAGCAAGAGTTCACTTGGAGCCAGACTCACTACAGCAATTGTGTTTCTATATGGTAGAAAAGATACTGCAGATCAACTGCAGGGGTAATTGCTTCCTTCAGAGAGATGGAAATGCCAACCTTTGGAATCTGAGCAGCACAAGTGCTTGGAAATGCTCTGAAAACATGATATCCCTCTGGAAAAACTGCAAGTATTGCTCTTGTCTGAATGATTAACTTCACTCTCACAGATTGCTTAAAAATACTAAGGAGTGGCTGCAACGGATACACTAATGCTGAGAAATGTGGAGGTTTTTGCACTGTTTCATGAATGTTTCCCTTCCCTCCCTGACTTTTTTCCTTCCCTCTCATCTCACCGTTCCAAATGTTTGCTTTATTCCCTAAAAAAACCCATACTTTTAGCTCCACGTGTTTCTGCATGAGATGGGTGGACCGCAACACGCTTGCATGATTTGCTAGACCTCAGGAGGAAGCATGTCTCAGAAAAAGTCATTATTTTCTGTCCCCTGTCTGGTTTCACAGGGAAAGCAAGCTGTGATATGCACCCTTGGAATGGAGAGAGGTTTGCAGGTATGCTTTGACTGACCAGAAGGCAAGAGTAGCAAGAGGACCTGTGGGATCACACGATATCCAACCAGAGCAGGGCTGCCTGCTGGCTCCAGCAGCCGAGTGGAGGCAATGCTGAAGTTCTGCTGGGAAGAAAGAAGATGCTGGGATGAAACAAGGTGCCCATCCATCACATAAAAAAGGCCACCATGCTATGTGTTTTTACTTATTTGAAAAGCAAGCAGTTGATGGGCTTCTAACCTGTCTTTCCAGCTATTTCCCAAGGCTGGGAATTTGCAGCCTACCAGGAGCCAACTCTGCCTTCCTCATTTTTCCATCTGTAAAATGTGGATGTTACTGGGGCCGCTGTAAAGATGCACTAGATAGGTCTGTATCCTGAAGTCATTTCTCCCAATGACTTCAGTGAGATGCCCAGCCCAGAACAATGGCAGGATACACAGCCCTAAACATTGCTGCCGTGCTTTAAAAGATGAAAAGCAGTGACTTCTGTCTACCTATGCAAGTGGAGGGACAGAGAAATTTTTCATGATGTTTACAGCAGACATCACAGGCATTACACATGAAAACATGGGAAATGGTGCACTCTTCTCGTGGAGAGATAATCTTTAATAGATGGCAACGAGGAAACAGAGGCATTCATACACAAGCACCTACCTCACTAAGGGGTATGTTTGCCTGGCTGACATGGCCACAGTCACAGATGTTTCCTCCAGTGCCAGAACTGCTGCATGGGGCTGTTCCTTCTAAGGAACCGGAATGAGAGAAATCTCAGCACATGCTTTTCCTTCCCCTCCTCACCCTTTGCTGTCATTGAAGAGAAAAATGCAGTGACTGACTTTCAATGAAAGCATTCTCCTAAAAAAAAAAAAAACAACCACGTTTGTTTCTTCCTTTGAAGTGGTGGAAGATAAAATTAAAAAGAAAAAGAAAAAAAAATAAAGACATGACTTGAAGCCAGTATTTAACCACCCCTTTTATTTTACTGGCCTCTGATGATAGATAATGAGCTAAAATCATGTGTCCTTAAAGACTGCTTCCTGTGAGGGAACAAGGGCCTGATGTGAATGGGTGCTGGAGGGCTGGATGGGGACCTGGCTGTGTCACATAGGAGCAGGCTTTGCTCTCTTCCCACCCCGACGTTGAGATATTATTTTTTTTCCCCTTGTTCTCTCCATGGAAACAAATAATCTCTGACTCTTGTCACTTAGAGAAGACTACACAGCAACATGGCTTGTTTACTCACTGTTGTCTTTGGTGGATTGAAGCTGTGTGGCCTTGTCCACGTTCCAGGAAATGCATGGACATAGCTGTCTGAAGGAAAACCCTCATGACTGTATAGTTTTCAGTGCTGAGTGGCAGTTAGCCACCTCATTTTTATTGTTAGCAGATCACAATGTTGCCTCACTGCTCTGTGCCACACACCACGCTGTGACTAATATCATTCAGCAAAAGAAAATCCCCTCCAAATTGACCACGTTCTCAAGCCTAACGGATCTGGTCGAGGCTCCATCCATCTGATAGCATCCTCCCTTTGCACCTCTCCCATAAGCAGGGATGGAAAAGGACAAACAGAGGGGGTAGAATCACTCTGGGAAGCTCATATAGCACCTAGGGTGGTCGCTGCCAGGCTCTGCACCCTCTCAGCTGCCATAAAAGCTGGGCTGGGTTTGCTCATTGCAGCCAGCCTCCGGAGCTGTTCAGCATCTTTCCCCACTGAACCCTTGAAGAGAGGGGCATGCAATAACGACATCCTAACTTGTTTTGTGCCATGAAAGGAACTGGAAAGAATGCATTGAACCACATGACAAGTGAGGACATCAGGCTGCAGAGAGAATAGAAAGACCTCATTTTTAATTACTTCGGAACAAAGTTGGCTCAGTAAAGTATTTCCCATTGTACTGCTGAACTTTTCTTCTCCTCGCACAGCAGTGAAACACAGGCTTTTCTGCTGCTGCTGCTGCAAATGGGCTGAAATCTGTCTGCGTTAGGGATCACTTCATTTCCTATTGAATGCAGGCTATCCATTAATCAAAGGCGTTTTAGAATTGTATGCAACATCCAGGCACTTCTTTCTCATTGCGGATGTTTTTGAGCGTCTTCAAATATGAAGATACCTCAGCCCTTCGTACAGAAGGGGGTTAATGGGTAAGATGTGCATTTTCACCATTGCTCTGGGTGTTTACAGAGACCAGGGCTGAAGCACTGAAGCTTTGGAAGTCCCAGACTAGTGCTTCAGTCACTGCAATAAAGAAGGGCTGTGTGCAGCGGTAGGCACCTGAGATGAGGTGACATATCCATGTCCATGCAGCCATCCTAGGTGCTAGCAGCAGGGCCACAACTACAACTGGCAGAAAATGAAGAATTATTGCTTTAGTGAAGGTTCTCATCTTTAAAGCTTGTTAATTCAGACAGTAAATCCCCTAGGGCATTGACTCTGTGGCTTGATCCTTAGTAAAATATCTTGCACAGTCTTGATCTGGGCCAAAGTGAAAAACAAGCAGACTTCAGTTCCTCAAGTTTCATTATGAGATCAGAGTCCAAGGATTCACTGAAAAGTATTACATTGCAGAGTTTTGTGGATTGAGAGAAAAGTCAGAAGTGACTCATGTACAACCCATGTCTTCCTGAGAGTGCAGAGAGCCTGAAACAATAGACCTAAGAGATGCAAACTGGGCCCCATTCACTCTTTCTTCAAAATCTGCTGCCTACCCAAGCAGGAACTTGGTCAGCCTGTAAGAAAAAATCCACATCATACAGCTGGAGATGCCAGAAAGTCATGTAGGCGTGCGCCTTCGGTAGTCTTGTGTTGCTTAATTAAACAGCAATTGAGCATCTTGCATTGAAATGTCACTTAGCTAAAGAAGACCAGCTTCCTAAGCAGTGGTAAGAGCCTCATTCTTAACACAGCTTCTCTTGCTTCAAGACAGAAATCACGCAGACTTCAGCATGCACAAGGTCAAACTCCTACCAGCTGAGTTAATACAGAACACATTTCAGAAAGCATGAGATACACCCAATTTCTCACAGGTAAGCTTACAGAACTGCTTTGCTGCAAGTTATGCTGCTTTTTTCTTTTTACTTGTCTTTGCAGAATATAAATCCTTAAGTTCCTACAAAATCACTTCTTGTTTTCAACTGTGGGAATGCAATAGCAATGCACAGATGAGATAGGATTCCCTACTGTTTTTCATCTCCAGAGGGGAGAGGTTATGTTCTTCAGCCACATTTGCCAGGAGAAAACCCTTGTGAAAGTAAGGAGGCCACCCCAAAACAGCAGGAAACGCAGGGAAGCCAAGCCTTCTTATTTCAGAGGACTACTGCTTACCCTCATGCAAACTATGAACCTCTACAGGTGCTCTGAGCCTCGGTGAACTTTCTACAGCTTCAGGCTCTTCTCAGCAGCAGCCTGCACTAATTTCTTCCTGCAGGCTGTTGCTCTTGCAGCAGACAACAGAAAGGAGCTTGTTCACAGCAAAGTTACTGATTTGCTGATGCCCAAATGATCTTGCAATTTATTAACAACTTGGATCAAAAATGACTGCTCAGCTTGGAAATTATCACTGCATTAACACGATTCCAGTCCATGCAAAATGCTAAGGGACGGCTCATTAGCCTAAGCTTACAGTAATTACTTTTCTCCTCAGAGCCTAATTACAATTACATACCTCTGTCTGGTTAACACCTTTCCAGCAGTGTGGTTTGGATTGTGAACTGCATTCAAAAAAGTGAGAGGCCAGAAGATAGCTGCAGAGAATCAGCTACATGCAGAGCAGTCTAACACAGCTCATGCTACAGGTTGCACACAGAGCCACAACTGCAAAGAGGAAAGTCATCTGAAAAAAGCTCTATCTAGATATGCTTGTCCAGACAAAACCAGCCACTGACTGCATACAGCGTTAAGAGCAAAGCAAATACATCTAACACCCCCAGCATATAAACTTTTACTATCAAAATACAGAGAAAACCATTATGATTTCTTCTGTTCCATTGCTTTTGGAGGTCAGCTGACATTGAGCTCTGTGTTGTGGCTTCCAGCAAAGAAAAAACTGATGACCAAGGTTAGCATAAAAGAATTCTTAAGAGTGTCTCCAAGTATGAATACAAAGCACTTGCCAGTTATACATTTCTTTTGATTTCTTTGCCTTAGTTAAAAGAAAAATAAAACCCACATTATTTTTTCCTAATAAAACTCTAAGTGGTCAACAGTGCTTAATCTTATCTGTGTCTTTGATCATTAACACGAGGAAACAAGGCAGGAGATGAATTTCCCACAAATGTGACCAGGAAAGGCTAGTTCAATCTGTAATACACACAAAGTTGTTTGAGATGACTGAAGCTTGCATGGGTGGGATAATGCCTTTTAACTGCTAAGGTCATCTCAGCATCTTCACCAAAGCAAGTAGCATTACGAGAGTAAAAAAGAACATCATATGATCCCTCTTCTTAATTTGCCATCCTATGAAGGGGGAGGTTGTGAGGTATGATTATTTCTTTGCTTTACTTTCCTCTGCTTTCTAAGATAATGATGTAATGAGTGTCTTTAAGTAGTAACATGACTCCTGGATCTTATCCTTGAAGCACACGACTACTGAAACAAGATGCAGGGGCCTCTGTAGTGATTACACTTGATTTCAGGCTAAGTGATACCAAAAATAATCTTGAGCTGAAGGAAAAGAGAGCATTTAAGAGCACAGCGCTATTTCTTCAGCAACTTCTCCTTTGCTGACCTTACAAGAAGTTGGAGCAATGCTTTCCTTGAGACCATCTGCACAGAGCACATGATAACACCGAGAATTTGTTGAATACTGTACAAAATGTCTGACCCCTGAGGCATAATAACATGCTTAAAATATACATAATGGTACCCTCTGGCTAAAAAAAAAAGTTTCCAAGTTTAAGAAAAATCAATTTGGATGCTTACTTTGACTACGTGCCCAGCACCGATGGCAAAAGTGCTCCTGTTTAGAAAGGATGGTTCAGCCAAAATTTAACTTGTTTTTCAGGAATAGGGAACTGAAGGAAAAAAAAAAAAAAGATATAATAAAAGCCAACAGGTTTTGACCACCGTTTGGCTGCTTTTTATTTCCACTAAAATGATTATCTATTAAAGTCATTTCACAGAGGTAACGGAGTCACACCACGTTATAAGAAACAAGACAATCAGGAAGAGCATCTGTTTTATAAGCATCTACATCATCTGTGAAAAAGGCACCTGAAGTGCTGAGGGAGAAAGCTGGTATCTGCTTTCCTCTCCCAGACTGATGTTTTTACACAGGGCTGAATTAACAGACCAAACCTGAGGTGGAAGCTACCAGCTCATCCACCCGATCCTGACAGCTGCAAGTAGGGGCTGAGGCAGTGTTTTTACAGCAGTTCTTTAAGAGCACAAAAAGGCCAAGCCCTCCTTCTCCATTTTAATGAAAAATATACTGAAAATTCCCAAGAGGCAAACCCTGTTTCTTAGTAAACATAAGTGCAAACCCTAAGACAGATTTTTTGCAGCTGGCTTTAAAGCTCACAAGCACAAATCCACAGGTACAATCTGCAGATGACAGAACACAACCACCTCCCTCCATGTGGCAGCTACCAAAGGGCAAGTTTTTGATCCAGGCCTAACAGATGTACACTGAAAAGCAAATCACCCCAAGGCCAACGAAAAACAAATACACAGAGCGTGGTTAATTTGTGGATAAGCATTTAGAGAAAAGGCTCCTCTGTCATCTATCTTGACAAATACACTTTGCACATACAACTGCAGGAACGAGGCAGGCGAGTCATCTATGAGATGTATGCCTCATTTATTTGAATATATGGCTTTGCCTTTTGCTGCCTAGCCTGTGGAGATCACAGCATATACTAATAACCTTGAAAACTTAGGTCTGCTTCTTGCAAAACAATAAAAACACGCCTTTGTTTCTTTCTCTTTCCTCTATTCATATTCATTTCTGACTATTGATTGCCACTTGCCCTTTGTTTCTCTGATTCTTGGCCAGCTCAACTCGCAAAGTATTACCCCCGAGGCTCAAGCCTTTCAAAGAGGATACAGCACTCTCTGCGGTTGCTTTATCCTTGTAATCGAGAAAAGCCCTGTGCTGTGCTCCCTGCCAATTCACTCGTAAAGGAGCTGCATGGAATTCCCTCAAAGCACATTTCAGCTCGCTCACTCTTAGGTTGGGAGGTATGTTCCCCACATACACAGTAGTAATCACGCCAGATCCCTCTAATCTGGGACTTAAAGAATCACTTTCAACATACTGTTGTCCTGTTTGAGCTGAGCCCATTGAAGCCTGTGGTCTTGTTTTTCCAGCCATTGCCTTCTCATTTAACGCTGCTGACTTGCTGGCTTTTGCCAAGTCTGGCTGTTCATCTTGGAGGGTGACATCCTTGCCTGCCTGCTTCTCCCTGTACCGAAGACTCTTAAGGATGGGGATTTTTCCCAGCATCTCACAGCTGACCTAAAAATGGAGGAAGACAGACACAATTATGAGTATTTTTCTTCTTCCAGAAAAAGATGACCATCAGGACACATTCGTACCATAAAAAGAGAGGAACTTTATTATATTGCTGCCATTCAGAGTGCCAGAGCATTCAAAATGTTACTAATTGTTGGCCGGATTCTGAAGTTGCTCCCTAAATACACACTGCGGGACAAAAATAAACATTAGTTACTCTTCAAGCAAGTACAACCAGCAGGAAAATCAAAACCAAACTCAGAGCTGGTTGATTTTGACATTTATTTATCAGGGCGCTTTCAGATTTGCATTCTCACTGTTATCCCTTAAGGTTTACTTTGACCGAGGCCCTGTGCTCCTGCTCTGGCAAAGCCTCACATGCCTACAATTCATCAGACCATGAGGCACTTTCATTCTGCAGACCTCCTTGCTTTCTTTACCCCTGAAAACAGGATATCCCGTAGGTTCGGTCATACAATGGGGAGGGACCACGGTGTTAGCTTGCAGCTGGGGAGCGTGCCTTGCAGTGGGGCTCCTACAAGTGTGGGCCCAGCTGGAGGCACGTTCTCTGGTTGTGGAACATCACCACAGCCCTCCCTTCTACCATCTGACACCACACACCACCCGCAGCTGCTCAGTGGATCCCACAGCAGTCTGCTGGGCTGGATCACAGAACTGAAGAGCGCCTGAACGCTTTAAAACTGTGAACCCTCTCTCTCCCTCCATCCAGCCCCAGTTCATAAGCAGCTTTTCTGGAAGGGCTCTTCCTCTCAACAGCTGAACCCTATCCATCTCAGGCATGAGATGCCCCGGGCTGTGCTCAGCGACTGGCAGGAAACGCAGTGGTTCCCTAGCTAATGTGGTCTAGCTCTTGGCTTGCAGACTGCAGTTGGAAGTAGCAATAATTCGTACTTGGCTGCTGGACAAGCAGAACATCCATCAACACAGGATCCAATTCTTAAATTTAGGGAGCAAAACAGAGCCTGGGGAAGAGATGCCTGAGCTAGCAGAGACCCAAGCTAATAGCCCACACAGTGTGAGCAAGCCACTCTCACAGGATACTGCATCAAAGCTTAGGAGCCACGACCTCAGCAGGCTGTCCTGGGCTGGCACTGGCATATCCTGGCTGGAATATACCTGCAGATCTCAGCTTAGAGCTCCTGAATTCCTGCTTCTATAATACAGTCCGGCAGGTTTCCTATTCTGTGAAGCAGACAAGCAAACTTTACTTCAGGCTGAAATAAAAATCCAAGCTTACGTACAGCCCAGCCTAACCTTCAGCCTCGCTAATATACGATCAAACAGCAGAACACGGCTAACAAACATGGGCAGAGGCCACCTCTGCTCTGCCACAGAGCAGACCCAGAGTCAAGGTGTTTGGGATCAGGCCCTTTAAACACATAAACTATGACTGAAAATCTCTGTACAAATCTGGCAGCCAGTACAGAGAGGCAAGGGCTTCCTCTGGGGCTTTGGATGACTCTGAAAGGTAGGTGGCATTTTCACATTTTGAAGACCTACTGCTCTATAGATTCCTCAACTAATTCGTTTTTCTCACCCAAGAATTCAGGCTGCTGGGTTCAACAGCAAAATCCCCTTCTCTGGGCAATACAACAACAAACCAATGGCTGAGGCCATCTTGCTTTGTTTTTACCAGACAACAATTAGGAACATTTGCTGTCCTCTGTCAAATTTCTGTGTGAAATGTAAGCTCTATGCCAATTAAACCAAACAGGAAAAACATTATTCTCATGTAGCTAACGAATCCTGAGCCCAAAGCACAACTGTCACCTATTACCAAGAGTATGCACAGTTACTTTCAACCTGAAATTAAACTCAATTTCTAATGCACAGACTGGGTGTTCAGCTAGAAGGATGGTCACCATCAAGAGCAAGCCCTCACTACTTTGTAGATTAAGAGAATTGATGAGTAGGGCATTCAGAGAATCAGCCTGGAACTTCCAGTCTCTCAAGGACAGATCGAAGATTTAAACAATCCAATGGTCAGAACACTTTCTCCTCTTACTGGAGAGGCCAGCACTTCTTGGCACCCAAATGGAGCTCCTGTTTCACGGTCCCTGCAAACTGGAGAAGATGCAGTTGCAATACTATATATGGCTTGAGAAAGACTACAAAGCAATTTTTATAAAGCTGCAGCTCTGATCACAAATAACACCATAAGTGGACCCCATCATTACCTGAAATTCAGCCCTTTGCAGGGACACCACTAAGAAGACTCTACAATACTGTTGCAACTAAGGCAGTTGATTTGGTACTTAATTTTATTTGCAATAAAACATTCTGGAGAGAATGAAAAAAAAATTGACATCCTTGCAACTGGACATCATCAACTGACATCCTTCTGCCACAGAAGAATGACAGAGTATTTACCTTCAGGCTATGGTCTAGGAGAAACTTTCAGCTGGATCAAAGCTCTCAAATACTTCCCTATTTTTTGTCCCCTTTTTTTTTTTTTTTTTTAATCAAAGAAAGGCAGAAACTCAGTTTATGTACTCAGAGCATCAATTCAAGAAACCAGTTCACCACCCTTTATGGGGTGCAAGGGGTGAGAAGCAGAAGGGCAAAAGGGGCAGTGGGTGGCACAGGAAGGGACTAAGCTTGTTCTGCTCTCTTGCAAAACACCAAACAAAAGAACGCCTTTGTGGTAGTACAATGTGTTGCTAATTACAACCATGCAAAAAGTATCTTTTGTCTTGTGAGATGTGGAGGTCTGCAATGATTTATTTCCAAGTGGAGAGAGTCCAAAGATATTCCTCCTCTCTTTCAAACAAGCTGCACGTTTCTTGGTGCTGTGCCGGCTGGTCACTCCTCCCTAGCCTCCTTCAGCACTTAAGGCTAAGCCAGGTTGCAAGGGCCTTGGGTTCTGCCTCCAGTAAGTCATCTTAGTCCCATTATATGGAACTGGGCAAGCCCAGTGGCTGAAGCCTCTTTCCTTGCTCCCCACATCCCTCTAAAGTCAGGGCCAAACCATTTATTGATGTTTGTAAACTTTGTATTGAGTGTTGGGAGTTAGTAAAATGATTGGCTTTGGCAACGAAGCCAGCTGAAGAAGTTTCCTATTATCCCTTGACCACCAATTCCCAGGCCACTTCCACACTTCAGCCTTCTGGGGTTGGACAAGAGAAATGCTTGTGGGTCTGCAGTACAAACTCTGTAACTGAAGTGATTCAGGTTAAAAATAACTCCACCAAAGGCAATTAATCATTTAACAATCCTGCCTACTCCCTGCCATGGCTGAGAGAGCCTTGGGGAAAGAGGACAGCAGGGTAGATGAATTCTTCTGGCACACAATTACCAGGCTATGGGAAAGGAGCTGAGAAGGGAAATGCGGCCCCTCTCTGACACAAACCTGAAGAAAACAGAGTCTGGGATGCTGCCTGCCAATAAAAATCTCCCAGCATTTAACCCTGAGCATCCACTCTCATGGCACCTAGTCTGGGCACAGAACAACAGAGCTCCTGCAATGTCCCTTGCTGGAACATCGGGGCTCTCTTCAACCTCTGTTATTCCAGAAGAACGAATGCAGACACTTTCACTTCTTTGCTGGAAGAAATGAAAGATGTATTTGCCCTCTGACAGAATGAGTAATGCCGACCCCTGACACAGTGCAGGCCAAGCCAAACACCATTTTGATTTCCCTGGCAACAGAGGCGGCACAGTTCTGATGTACCTCAGATGAGGAAAGGACAGCTACAGACCAGAGAAGGTGCTTGGTCTGCTGTTTGATTCTATTTCACACAGCTACCCACCTGGGTGCATCAGCTGATGCAGGAACACGTGGCACGAAACGGATGCAGCCACGAAAAGCTGAGAACAAAACCAATCAATCTTTAGTGGAGGAGACCCATGAGCCCTTCCAAGTCCTGAGGCTGGAAGGCCAGGGGCATTTGGAAGATTCACCTCTGCCCGCTCTGAGGGTGGTCTGACCCTAGGCTGCTCAGAAATGCCTCCAGGATAGCGCCCAAATCTCATGTTGTCTCCTTAATCAGTTGCTTGTCTCAAGAAGCACTCTACTCACAGGGGTTTAAAGCATGGACAAAGCCAAGAGAGCTAGGACGGGCCAACACAGTTGAGCATTTTATCATTCATTTGCACAAAATGTCCAAATATGTGCACGCAATCCAAGGGCATATTTCTGGGAGCTGGCAGCCCATGAAGTCTGCTAGTGTCCCTCAGGAGAAACTTATGAAACCCACATTTGGAATTCATCAGCAAAAACTGATTCCATGGACTCTGCAGCAAGGGTTAGATTTGCAAAGGTGTTGAGAAGTCTAACCATGCATGGAAGCCTGCCCTGCTCATGTTTTCCCCTCCCTCCCCCCCGAAAAAACACTGCTAAAGCCAAAACAACAAAACAACTTTGGCCAAACTGACAGTAATTTTCTTCGGATGGCAACAGTGCCCCTTCCAAAGGTTTTGCCAGCTTATGTGTGAAGTTTCTGAGCTCTGACAGAGCTTACTTTACTTTCCAAACATTCTATCACATACCCAAATCAAAAGCTGTTTGTTGTCAGTGTCTCCCTGCTACTGCACACTAAACATCAGATCCAGGGATTCTCCCAGTTTTGGAGACATCGTTTTGGAAACGTCTTCTTCTATTTCTATAAAATTCTCAGTAAAAATGTGATTAAAAAAAAAACAAACAGAAGGAAATGCTTGCTGGAATGCAGTGATTTTTCCACCAACTTCTCTCATTTCTCTCCTCCTGACCCCAAGTATTTTAATTGGTCTATATAGCTTCAATTTAAAATAAGCACTGCACAAATAACTTCGTAATTGTGACAAACATAACTGACAGCGTCACAGATAAAGATCAGAGCTCCCCATACAAAATACTAAATGAGAAAGTAGTTTCACAGATTTAGAGTTCCCAGAAACAATGGGTCAGATTTTCAAGAAGGATGAAGCCAAATAACTCTCCACTGGCATCCAAATAAAGTTTTCCAGAGTTCTCAGCTCTTAGCAGCTCTTATTGTCCTCCAAAAGCACTAAGCTTTCAAAAACCTCGATTCCAGTGCAGAAAACTTACCTGTATAAACACCCCAGTGTTGCCTTTGTATTTAGATGTGCTTCTACAGTGTCAAACACTTAATTTGTTAATGTTTTTTTTTGGTAATAGCATTGCAGCTCTTATACTTCCTTTGAAATCTTTAAAAAAAAAGTTTGCATTTCTGTGACAAAAATCACAGTGTGTGTTGTTGGTTTTTTTGCACCTGTTCCCATTCTTGACTCACTGCTTCCTTCCTACACAGCATATAATGAGCAAAAACACTCCAAGAGAACACACATCTCTGGGCACAGAAATTTAGCCTGGAGATGTGCATTTTGTTTACCGTGCAAGCACCCTTTTGCCTCTTTGTGAGCAGAAAACAGAGCATACCTATTAATGGCTATTTATCCTAACAGCTTCAGAACAGGACACCCTTTGCAACAATGCTTAGCAGTAATCCCATGTTTGCAAACACCTTTAATTCAGTTCCTAAGTCATTGTCTTGGCCTGATCCAGCTGAAGGACTCGTTTGTTTTTGCAAGGCATTTTACACATCAACCTCTTAGAGCAGTCTGGCTACTTTATGTTGACAAAACACCATATTCAGAAGTGAGGCATTTATCTACTCACTATCTCGAGGTTCATTTAGTTTTGCTGAGAGAAAGAGGAATACAACAGCAAAGCCAGGATTCAAAGGAGAAAAGGATACAGAGAAAAGGATGAGAAAATGAGGTAGAAGCATCCAGGAAAATCCGATGGACAAACACTTAAAATAGCCACAATCAGATCCTACATTTTTAACACCCTGACAATTGCTTGGACCTCCCAGGATTCTCTGTGCAAGAACTGATCATGGTTACCTCCACAACCACAAACAAGATGTATGCAAGCTGTTCAGCTCTCTGTGCAAGAATAACGCTAGATTCTTTCTTCACGCAAACAAGACACGCTGTTCTCATCCCAGCACAACAGCAACATTACAATCATCCAGTATTCTCCAGTATTTTTTTTATCTAATCAACACCAGCTCTGAAGAACAGCCAAAAGCTGTTTTGTGTTAAATTAACACTCAGCATCTTTTTTTTTTTTTTTTTTTTTTTTTTCCTTCTTCTTCCTTAAAGTTCAGTCGTGTAAAGTGCGTTGCTCATAGTGAAAGCTGGGTCAAATCCAGAGAGCTGTATTCTTTAGACACCACCACTAATTTTAGACACAGCTCTGCCAAGCAGCTCCTCAAGCTTCAGATGCAAGCCCAAAGGAGTTGCAACAAATATTTTGTAAGCTTTTGAGTAATATATGGTAACACTGATCTTGACATTTTCTCTGCAAAGGGAAGAAGAAATGCTAAAGTAGTGCTGAATTTGATACATTGCTTGGGGACTGACTTGACTTTCCACTAGCAAAAACTACACAGTGATTCAAGGGCCACTGCAAGAAGCTGATCCCCAGACCTTTAAAAAATGTCACTTGCAAAGGGAAGGAGACAGGGGAAAATAAAAACATGGGGGGAAAATAAAATCAGCAAGGCCAATTACTGAGGCTCCACTGACACCAAGAAAGACTACAATCAAAAGTATGTTGGCAACTCCATCCACGTTGGATGGAGCACAAGGAGCAGGCCTTGAAAACAATTACATTCAGCAATATCCTAAAAAATCATGATTCAAAAATAATTCTGTGGAAAAAATGCACTGGTGTAGAAGCAGCTTCCATTTGTTTATTTAATTGATTTTAACCTCGAGTCCTCAATCACAGCCAGGGTAAAATAGTCTCCCACCATAGGAATAAAAATAGTCTTGGCTGCAATTGTTTGTTGTAGATATGTCACCTTAACAAATCTAACTCTTTTTACTTTGTTAAACTCTTGCTAACCAACAAATGATTCCCCTAAAATCATTCACTAACGTTTCCTGAGTGGTTTCTGCAAAATAAGGGCATACTATTCATCATTTTACCCAATCAGGAAGGATTGGGTCTGTTCCCTAACCAGATGATTTCTGAAATGAAAATCTAACGACAAAGAAAATGTTTTCCCCATCATAAATTTACAGTGGAATAATTTAGGAAATGCTTTTCTGAAACCATTTGTGAAACTGCTGAAGTTTCTGACAACCTCTGGGGAAAAAGAACAAAACAAACAAACCACACAGCACAATAATTATCAGTAAATACTGATATGTGATTTCAAGTGGTGTCAAGGCACTGTTCTTTCACCTGAAAATAAGCTCCAGACACAAATTCATCTATCCTTTGGATGCCAACTCCAGACATTCATTAGGTAAACCACTGCAAGCCATGCTTTTCTTTCACAACCAGAGCAGCACATATTCTGCTGTTTCCCTCATTGTCTAATGCCATAAAGCTATCTCTGAAGTACTGCCTCCAGAAATTGAACACAGCCAATTTTACACAGCACTGAGGAACACAACACCTGAGGAGTGGAAGCCTCTCAGCTATGAAGGCTATCACACTGCAAACATGATTCTCCTATAACTCATTTGACAAAGTAATTCCAGCTTCAGAAACACACTTCTCATCACTGTGATCATTTAGAAGCCACTCAACATGTAAGCTGTTTTTCTGTTTCATCTTACCACCACATTTGTTATTCTTGCAAGTATCTCTGAATCACTAGATGTCTTTATATGTGATTTTCCTTAAGGAATTAAAAAAATAAATGAGGGACTTATCAACAGAATGTTGGTAGCACGGGTAACTTACCTTATGCCATAGTATTCCACGTGGTTTTGGTCGTTTGCAATTAGTCTTGATAGTTCTTGTTGGTGTGAGTATGTAATCGACAGTTAAATCGTGGTCACCAAGGAGCTCTTCTGCTATGTCAACTACCTACAGGAAACAAGAGGTTTGTTAAAACCAGATTTGATAAAACTACACACAATCCTGCTGTCTTTCAACATACAAAAATCTGTTAGTGACAGCGGAAACAGAGTGTAAGTGCTATACCTAAATAATTCCAAATCTCACTTCCATCATTCACAGAATGGCCCAGCTTGGAAGGGACCTCAAGGATCATGAATCTCCAACCTCCCCATTTAACACTAGACCAGGTTGCCCACAGTTCCAATCTGGCATTTAAGAGTGGATATTTTAGCTTACCTGGCAGTCATGCACGATAGTAATTACAGGTGTGTCCTCTGTCACTGCTCCCATTGACACCATCATTGCATATTCCATGTCTGCATAACCTTCTCCTTTTCCAATTCTCCAACCTAAAGTGCACGAAGCAGAAGGTGTGAGTAACCAAAATATCACAGTTTCTAATTTTACTGGAGGCCAAAATAGTGGCCTGCATGCTCTAAACCACACTGCTGCCCATTAACATTGACTCTGTGTGACAAATCCCTGAACCCAATCCAACCAGGAAGAAAAAGACAGAACTCAAGACCACAATTAACATCCAGTGAGATTTCTGGGTCCACCAGAAAGTAGATATAGCCTGCTGACATTGTGAATCCCACAACCTCCTCCTGCAGAACTTACAGGACTTTATCTTACCTTTTTCAGAGACAGCCACTGATCCTACAACAACCAAGTCCACTCGTGCTTTCCCATCGAGACCTATAGGCACACTGTACTCTTTTATGCCCTGCAAGAAAAAGATAATTTTAGGTTCACAGAGTGCAGACTTCTAGCCAGGGAGGCTGAAAGCAGGAACATGTTGATAAATGCAAGTAACTACCCATGTTCCAAAGTGTTTCTTCCATGTATAGCCAAGTTGCAGATGGCTGGAAAGCTATCCTCTAGGGAATCCTAGAATACATTTTCTACTACAGTGAGAAGCATTTTGGCACGCTTCAGGGAGAGTCAAAAGAGGTGAGCTCTTTTCTGAGCAAGGTTACTTATTTAGGATCAAAAGCTGGTGCCTGAAACCCTCGATTCAGCAGCTGTTTCTGAAAATGAAGGCAAATGAAACTTCTTACCCTACTACAACTAACTGGAAGTCACAATACATAAATTTATGTCCATGAGCAGCATCAGAGCACTGCAACTTCTTAAAATAGCTCTCATGTACAAGTCACAGTTTAATTTAGACAGACAGACACAGCCTCAAGATGTTAAATTGTACCTAAAATTTACTGAAGCACAACCAGGTACAGATGCTCTCCATTTCACACTATATATGCTGCACTGCTGATTTCTCCAGACCCAAATCTTTAGAAGCACATTCCAAATCTCCCAACATGTTTCCTGAGACTGCATTCCTCAATACTTTGCTGTGTGATCAATATTTAGAATGCACCACTGTCAAGCTATCCTTACCAACAATTTCCTAACTAAAACACTAACAGGGAGCAGAAAAATATATTCCTAACAAGTGAGAAGAAAAACCCTCATAGAATCATAGAATTATTTGAGTTGGAAAGGACCTTTAGTTGAACCTTACACAATCCTATCATCCTTTTTTAAACTCTCCTTGCCCCCTCAATCCCTTCAGGCTCCTCTGTAAAGGAGACATCCTAATAAAATTGTGTCTAGAGTCACATAAATGAAAGACAATGTTGTACTTCAGCTTTCACACACAAGCTACATAACACCAACCCTCCTCAGACCAACTCAACCTTGTACTAAGCTAATCCTTACAGTAAAGAGCCAAACATTTTCAGCGTGGATCGTGAAACCTAAAGGATGGGCAATGTTGGCATGACAATCAGTAATAACGTTCATTGCCTACTTCACAGCAGTGTGGTAAGAACTGTTTGCAGTGTGCTTTGTAAATATGAACTGTTAATAGCTTTTATTCGTATTGGGGAAAAAAAAACCACACTCATGGAGGTAAGATTATAGCTCAGATACCAGGCCTGAAACAACAGAAAGGTCTCTTTCAAAAGTGCTCTTCAACACTGAAAAGCTTAAGTAGTTAATGACTTTAATAGACCTTCCAACAAAGAAAGTTGCTAATAATTACCATTCATTTACAACCCTCCATTGTACACAGGATTACTCTAGAACTGCTGTTAGCAGGAGATAAACTGCAGACTGTTACATTTTCACATCAAATAACTACGCATACAAAACAACAGAGGTTTCTCTGCCAAATGACTTCAGCCGTACAGTATGACATTTTAACAGCAGAGGGCAGCAACATACTGCATTTCAAAGAAAACTGTTTTGTACTTCATTATTTTTGTACTTCATAGAATCATAGAACGGCCTGGGTTGCAAAGGAGCACAATGCTCATCCAGTTCCAACCCCCTGCTGTGTGCAGGTCACCAACCAGCAGACCAGGCTGCCCAGAGCCACATCCAGCCTGGCCTTGAATGCCTGCAGGGCATCCACAGCCTCCTTGGGCAACCTGTGCCAGTGTGTCACAACTCTCTGTATGAAAAACTTCCTCCTAATATCCAGCCTAAACCTCCCCTATCTCAGTTTAAAACCATTCCCCCTTGTCCTTCAGTTGAGGCAAAACACAGAACTAACAGTTCTTCACACTTCAGACTGAAAAAGAATTGATCTCTCATACTTATTAACTCTGAATATTTTCATCAACCAGATCAGGTAAAAACTAGAAAAACTAAAACATTCCTTGTAGAGTTTACTAACTCAAAACTGCCAAAAAAATCATAGATGGTGGATGGACCACAAAACCAGAAACAAGATATCAGTTGAACAACAGTTCAGGTAGCATCTGGTATTCCAATTTCTAGTTGGACCACTGTAACACAGCACTTTTCCAGATGTTAACTCAGACTTGGCCTACAGTGTGTTCCTACCTGAGATGTAGCACATATCCGCAGTGTTTCCTTAGCTGCACCTGGAGGTGGAACAATCTTATTGAACAGCCCACTCCTCAGACGTGGTGTCGGAACCAACAGAGTTTTCCTTGCCTGTGGAACAAAAGGAGTTACCACCTTGAAAAGAACTGGGTCCCTTTTACACCAACGAAATGTTGCTACTCTCCCATAAACTTCTATGTGGCCAATTGTCTCACTTGCTCTGAGCAGTTAGCATTGGTGACCACGTAGTGGTTGTGGATGAATCCTTTTCACTACAGCAAAAATTCATGGTTTTATTTAAAAAAAAATAAAGATGGGAACACAGTTTTAGTCTAAAGCACATGTTCATAGATATGTTACTCAGTGAATACACACATCTGATGCACATCTGTCCCTGTGATAAATCTAAGCCAATCTGCAGCAAGGCTAACCTGATGTGTTTTTAGGAATTAGAACAGGAAACAGCTCCACAAGAACATTCTAATTTACCAAAACAACATGTGCACCTTGGTCAGGTGCCAAAAAGGCAAAGATATGCTTTAACGAGCAGCCTTGTGAAGCTGAGGATGGGTAAAACTCCTGCAGGAAAACTGGGAGGAGTTGACCAAGAGGTGCTGCCAAGCACTGCACTGTTGCCCTGCTCTCCTTCTCAAGGGCACAAAAGTGCTGTTACCTGCAGCGCAGCTAGCCGAACGCCTTCCAAAGGTTTGTCTGGGTCCACTTTGATTTCACTTGCTCTGTTGAACAAATCAAGCTCTTTAATAGAGCAGCAAGCCTGATGAGACCCCTGTATGAAGACAGGAATCAAAAGAAAAGAGAATGCATTCACTTACTTCCAGCGTTAGAAAGCGAGCATTCTTCTGGGGAGCATCAGGGTTTACTTTTACAGTACTGGCAGCTTTGAACTCCTCTAAACCCAGAAGCCTTGTCGCAGCATGAGGGGCACCCTGTTTTCATAAGATATCAGCACATCACCAAGGAGCTCAGAGCAGAGAGGGGAAATATTTACTCTTCCATACAGAGGCTGATTTTAAATATAAGGGACACGCTGCTAATTTTGTGACACTTTCTGTGAGAATACCAAATGTCAACAGAGGCTGAGGACTTGACTAATACGTTGCAGGCTGCTGCCAAAAAATGGGATCTGGGTACTCCCTCTGTCTAACTTTGCCCCCATTCATACCTGTCTCAAAGCTGGAGTGTAGCTGTCCAAATTTCTTTAAAGAGAAGCCACAGGCTGTTTCTGAATGAACAACTTTCTGGACAAGGCTCTCTTTACTATATTAAACTCAGAAAATTAAGTTTTTAATCACATGAGCTGCCAGAACTTGCAAAGCATGCACTCTCCCCACTGAGTGTTTTTACATCTGATTTTTTCTTGTTTTGAAGAGCAATAGAGGCTCCCTCCACCTACTTCAGCACCCATTCTAACACGGTGCTTCTCTTCACCTTGATCAGCTTGGGTTGTTTTTTTTTTTTTTCTACCTTAAATCTATTTTGCTCTTTCAGCAAAAGGGAAGCTAATGCCCCAGTGCTGCTCATGGGCCAAAATACCTAGCACACAGCCCCACGGTGCTAGTTTGATCACCATTTCTTGACTATACAGCAGACACAAGGGTGCTTTGAGCCCACATCAGCATGCTCTATCCTCCCAGGAAAAACCCTGGCACACACACAACCTCAGCTTTCATAATGTGATTTGAGTTGGAAGGGACCTTTATAGGTCACCTAGCTCAACTCCTCTGCAATGAACAAGGACACCTACAGCTACATGAATGTCTCCAGGGATGGGGAATCCATCACCTCTGAGCTACCTGCTGCAGTGCTTCATTATCCTTATTGTAAAAAAGATTTTCCTATACCCAGTCTAAAACTCAGCTGTTTTAGTCTGAAGCTTCACCCCTGCACTGTGACTACAGATCCTGTGCTAACGAGCCTGTCCCACTCTTCCTCATAGCCCCCTTTAGATACACGGCTCTGAGGTGTCCCCAGCGCTCTCTCCTCTCCAGGCTGAACAGCCCCAGCTCCCAGCCTGTCCTCATAGTGAAAATGCTCCAACCCTGATATCATTCATGCTCTTCCTCTTGACACAGCTCCACGTCTCTCCCATACCGAAGACTCCACATCAGGACGCAGTGCTCCGGCTGAGCACAGAGCAGAAGGGCAGGATCACCTCCCTCGCCCTACTGAAGGCCTGGGGGCGTGAAATTCATACACCTTCCCCATTATAAACGCGCTCACCTCACCCAGAAGGCGGCTTTACAGCTCTCTGCCACCCCCTACCGTCGGGCCTACCAGCCCGCAGGTCTGCGCCTGGTGGGACCGCTGCAACGCTGCGAGCCTCCGTACCTTGAAATTAGGGATGCGGTGATGCACGGGCCGTGGGAACTCAGCCAGACCGCTGGCCTCCAGGTAATCCCACACCTTCTCCCGGATGTCCCCCTTGGAGGCACCTGAAGAAGGGCAAAGCTCACGTTGCGAGCGGGCACCTCGCAGCCGAACCCCTCCATGCCTTCCCGCCCCCTCCCTCACGCCCAACTGTCGCCCCCCAGTGACGTCATTAAAGCGCCCCGCCCCTCGGCCCGCGCCCCGCTCACCCGCGCGCAGCCGCACGCCCTCCTGCATGGCGGCGCAGCCGAGGGGCGGTTCCGCCCTTCGCCCCGCTCACTTCCGCTCCAGGATACGGCGGCGTGGAGGGGACAAAAAGGCGCGAAAGCGAACGGCGGTGATGGAGTTTCAGGGCTTTGAGTGGGGCAGGGCTGGAAGGGAAAGGAAGAATGAGCGCCCCAAGAGGAAGCCCCTGACTCAGCTCCTCCTGCAGCAATAAGCACTATGGTCTGCCCTCAACATATAGCCCTGGACCCCCTCAGTTCCAAAGGGGACTGAGGTCAGATTGGGAATTTCTGTGTAAAAAGTGAGGGCGCAGGAAGAACACAGCTTTTCTTGCAAAAAGTGAGGGCGCAGGAAGAACACAGCTTTTCTTGCAATCTGGGGAAAACAAACAACAAGCAAACAAACAAACAAGCCACATTTAATAAAATAAAGTCTTTAATCCATGACTATGTCATTTAACATTATACCTAGCCTCTGTGTGGAACCCCAGGTTTACCCACTCTCACAAAGCATGCTTCTTGCATGCATTGAATGGGACACTAAGTGATTTAATGCCTCAATCTATGATTTACAGAATTAATGCATTCAACCATTAAGTTGTAAAGAGGCTGGGGCTTTCCCATTCTGCCCAAGCCCACAAAGAAAGACTGTGGAGCCCAGGATCTGCAATGGGGTGCATTTGGGAAGAGCCTTTTGCTCCCTCTATGCTCTGCTGGAGAGAGTGGGAATCCATCCAGGCACAACAGACCACCCATGTGCAGCTGGACCCGAGTGTTTGAAGCTCATTCCTCCCTTTCCTACTCACGGAAAACTCTGATATTATGGTGGGGAGCGCAGGATTGGGCCTTTGGTGAGCAATTGGCAGCCTCTCTGTAATTCTGCATTGAATTTACACTCCTGCCAGGGCAAGAGGAGGCTCACAGAATGCTGTCTTCCTTCCTGGGAGCTCCTACAGAGCTCACACAGGTGCAATGCCACTGTTTCCCCATTGAGATGAGTGTTGGAGGATAATGTCTGCCATTCAGCCCTTCTCATGTCTGTATGCAAGAGTCAACAACGTCTGCCTGCTTGCTGCCACCCCAAATCACTCCCAGGATGGATGTGTTTCAGCCACACTCTCCTTCTTTGAGGAAGGTAAAGCAATGGTGCCGTGGCAATTAATACATTAGCAATCAAGGGGGGGCTGAGACCCTACCAGACCACCTCCATCTCCCTAACATGTCACTTCCTGACATGGTTTTGTCTCCCAAACAGACAGGCATGACCTGGCTATGCAGAATTCAGGATACTTTGCCCTAGGCTGTGAAATGAATTTGCAGACAGTTGATGTCTTTCTTACCAATTCAGTTCTCTGCTTTGATTCCACGGGTCTGAAACCCTGCGTGCTCTAAATTGCTTTTCCAGCGTCTCTTCTATTCAACACGTGCTTCAGCCTTTCCCATTAGCATTGCACAGATGCCACTGGAAAGTCTCATTTTAGCAGGAATCAGACAGGGCCACCAACATCTTGTGTAAATGGAGTCAGGCTACTGGAGGGGACTGAATCATTTCTAATAACCATTTTACCAAACCGACAAAATGTTGCTTCTGCCTGCAGAGCTCACAGTTTGTGTAACCACCTAGAAAAAAGGGAGTGCCTGAGTAATGCAGGCAAGGAGAACAAACCCCAGGGTGCACTGTGGACAGTGCAGAAAGAAACTCCTTGTGCTGTGGCCATCAGTGCCCTGCAGAGCAGGCTGACACGGAAGGGCAGCCACAAAAAACAGACAAAATGCACTTGAAGGTGAACGCTAACCTACACAGAGGATAGTGCTTGATTTTCAATACTGAAAGTTAAAAATTGGCTGCAAATTATAAAGGCAGCTTGTTTTTACAATATATTCATTGTTGCAGGTTATTAACTGGGCCAAATCTTTCTGAATACTGTGAAATGTGTTTCCATGTGTGGCTAAACAGTCGGCGATTGGATTTTTTGTGTATGTTAAGCAACCCTGAAAAAGAAGCATACTAAGGCTGGTGGGACTGGCCCTATCTAGCCCATCTGAGCCCAGCAACTCATCTGCTGCTGTGGAAAGGTGCAGGGTTTGTGTCAGTCCCTTCCCTTCCCTTCCCTTC
>NW_024884277.1:33046-33365 GCF_019232065.1 Centrocercus urophasianus
CCCTTCCCTTCCCTTCCCTTCCCTTCCCTTCCCTTCCCTTCCTCCCTCTCCTTCCCTCTGTTAGTGTCACACATTTATCTCTTCCTTCTTCCCTTCCTTCTTTCCTTCATTCCATCTTTCCCTACTATCCTCCTTTTTCTATTCCATTCCTTCTTTTCTTCTTTCATTTTTTATTTTCCTTCTTCCTTTTTTTCTTTTTTCCTCCTTTAATCCTTTCCTTCTTTCATCTTCTCATTTCCTTCCTTCCTTCCTTCCTTCCTTCCTTCCTTCCTTCCTTCCTTCCTTCCTTCCTTCCTTCCTTCCTTCCTTCCTTCCTTCC
>NW_024884278.1:0-1200 GCF_019232065.1 Centrocercus urophasianus
CTCCTCTCCTCTCCTCTCCTCTCCTCTCCTCTCCTCTCCTCTTCCCCTCTCAACTCTCTTACCCCTAGGACTGATTTTTAGAAGGCTGCTAAGGCACCATGATGCATTGGCTTCTTCCAAAGCACTGGGCTGTGAAAGAAAAGTGAATTTAGATGAGTCAAAGTTACGCATTTTCACAAGCTCTCCAGTTGCTCTTCTGTAATCTGGGAATGCAGGGATGTCTTAGTGTAAATCCCAACCTAATATCACAGTTATGTTTGATCCACTGCTAATAATAGCTCCACCTACTTGATACAGAGCAAAGCTCACTGATATTTGCAAGGCCATCTATGTCTTACGAGTGAGATACAGCATGAATCAAATACGCCATAATAAAAACAGTGCTGATATTGCTATTTCATTTTGATTCCTGAAAACTGGGACCTCACTGGGCTGGAATGGGATTTCCCATCATGAGAAGCTGAGCAGAGGGCTTACAAAAATCATTTTCTCATCTCACCACTGATCACTCAGTTCTAGAGAGAATGGCATGCCAAGATCATGGGAACACAATGGGAACACGACCAAAACTTGATTTAAAGGGAGAAAATCCATCAGGTCAAGAGAAATGGTTAATTGCTATGTCACTCAGTTACCTCTGCATGACCTTCCTTGCAGACATGGACGGGAGTCTCTCGGCAGTACTGCAGATATTGGGTGACTCTGCTAGCACTGTTGAAAGACAGAGGTGATAAATAGTGTTTGAGCTGTGTTTCTTCCCTCCTTCAGGCAGAATTTGAGAATCTTAGGTATACAGCCTTGGGAGAGTGATTCACGAGGTACCACTTGCACCGGCTTCCTCCGAGGGGGAAAGCTGACACTTCCAGGACACTGACCTCGAGCCTGTATGCATTTTAAATGTTTCAGCACCCTCAGGAAAACCACAATTAGATGTTACCTCCCTGCATATAACACCCGGAGACCAGCAAAGCACATGGCCAGGGAATGAATGTTTAAAAAACAAATGTCAAAGGTGAAAAGAAAAGGAAAAAAAAACCAAAAACATCATTTAAAAATATGTATATATATATAAATAATTGCTGACAACAGTAGCTGAATGAATTCAAGCTTGTTTGGGAGCAGGCTCAGTACCTTTTTGCAACTCCCCACACATTCACCTTGCAGAAAAACAACCCCTAGGCCAAAAAAAAAAAAAAAAAA
>NW_024884278.1:1300-12421 GCF_019232065.1 Centrocercus urophasianus
AAAAAAAAAAAAAAAAAGAAAAAAAAAGAAAAAAAAAGAAAAAAAAAAAGAAAAGAAGCACAAGCCATTTTATTTTGCACTTTGTGGAGGCAAGAGGGTGCTTCAAACCTGCCTTCATTATACAACCGCGTCCGGCCAGGATGAGCAGCGCAGCCACTCCTCCTACATTCCCCTCCTGTGCTGCACGAGAGCGGGAGATGTTGGCAGCTGAGTGTAGGCAGATCTCAGATATCATGGCAATATAAATAAATAGAGAATGATGATATGAAATATACAGGCAGATGGAGGGGCTGATAGCTAGATAGGCTGATAGGGTGGTCAGGGTAACTGTGCTTCAGAACAGGCATAAACACATGGGTTGTGCCCCTTACCCTTGGGGCAAAATATCCAGCATCCAACATGACACACGCATGGGGCCCTTTAGCTAAAAGCACTACAAAACTGATAATAAGAATAAATCTTCATTTGTGCAGCACATTTTAAGAAAATCCATTTTATTTTTCCTCCCCAGGTAGATATTTGTAAGTGGGACAAACATAATTAGACCCTAAGATTTCAAGAAAAAAACAAAACAAAACAAAATTCCCTTCACCCACCACCCAGATGCAAGCTTTGCTTAAGAGAAATGTTTGATGGGAAATACAATTTTTCTGTTCCATTTCTGAAGTTTCTGATATGAGGACCACAAGGGAAAAATGTGAGGGTCACAGAACGCAACTTTTGCTTGACACATGACCAGCTTTTCAGTGTGCAGAGTTCTGTAGCCCCATGCAAGCTCAGTGGTGATTCTGGGTTTCTGCCTGTGGGCATTACACTTCTGTGAGCCCTTTCTGTGGGATAATAGCTACAAAAACCAGCTCTAGTTGTGGTCTGGCTTGATGCATTTTTACCAGGGATGAAAACTTAGGTTGAATCTTTTTCATAGAAGTTTGAAAGCAAAATAAATTGGGGAAGTGTTTAAATGTTAGGGAATGAAAACATTTTCAGGGTAAAACCTTTCCATTAAAAAAACTAGAATTTGAACCAAGTCTTTTTTTTTTTTTTTTTTAAGATATTTTCTTTGAAGGGTTGCACTAATTAGAAAGAAAAAAAAAGGAAGATAAGAAGAGTGAGTTTTAAATGACTTCTCAGTGATGTGGCATCACATTTTCAGCTGAAAAAAATGCTTTGGGTTGACTCAATTTTTTTTTTGTTGTTGCTTTTTTTTTTTTCACTAAATCCAAATGAAAACCTTCAAACTTCCTGTTTTTCGCTTCATTTTGACTCTGTTATTTTATTTATTTATTTAATTTCTCCATGCTTATTATGCTTGGCCACGGCACTGGAAAATACAGTAACTCATTCAGGTGAATCACCACTTGTGACCTCTTTGAAAATACTTTTGGAGATACACCTCAAAGATCTCCAATCTTTCATGTCTTTCCTCAGGTCTGAGCATTTGTTAATTAAGCATTGCCACACAGTGCTGAGGGAAAAAGCTATTACTGTGAAATGAATGCAAGACACAATGTGACCTGGCCCATGGGTATTGGGACCATACGTTTTCCAGGCAAGGAGAAAATCTAGGATTCTTGGAGAGCTTCCTCCTCAAACTACTGTAGGCAATGGGAGTAATCTGTCCATGCAAAGTGGTCAAGAACACAGTCACTGCAACAACTGCACAAACTGGGCTAAGAACTGATTGTTTTTTCTCTATGGATAAATGGTACGTTGCAGTGGTGTTTTGCCTGGAATATTTCACAAAGGATAATCAAGCACTGAAGACTGAAATTTCTGTGGATGCGTAATGCAAACAAAACCACAGCTTCGCCTTCCCCACCCTTGCACCAAAAGTATGTTGAGGTTTTGGAATGTATATTCACTTTTTCATTTTCACTCCTCCGAGGTAGGACAAGAAGCAGAGATACCACAAAGGGCCATCTGGTCTGGGTAGGGTTCCAGCATATTTCTACAGAGCGTGGAACAGCTTTTATTTCAGAGTGGATATGAAGGAGGGACTTTTCCATGAGTTGAAGTCTTCACCCAACTTCGTAGTCATAAATTTAAAAGTTGAATCTCCATAGTGGGTGACATGATCCTTATGAATATAGATGGGACAAAACAAAATCTTGACTCCAAAACTAATTTTACAAGTGAGGCTGAAGTGACCTGCAAACTCTCTGCAAACCCCACTCTTTGGGTGAGTTTTGCCCCTACCTGGAAACAAAGCAGAGGTGGGATGGCTGATAGGATCTGGCAGAGGAGGAGTCAGAGATAATAAAGCAAGATTACTTAATAGGAGAATTTCAGTTTTTTGTTTGCATTGTTTCTTTTTTCAAGCTTTAGTTTTTGCATTAAGCTGTCTATGTTAAAACATCGTGTTGGGCTTTGGTTTTAGATTGACAAAAGGGTATTTATATACTGATATTTAACGCAGTGCAGAAACAACGTATAGTTGCTTTAAATGAAAGGCAGGCAGTTTTCTGAGAGCCTCAAAGTTTAAACAAATTATACAAAGTATTTCTCAGGTGAAATTGGAAAGAGTGCTCTGTGATGCAGAAGAGTGGCCATGAGTCTTCTGTGTTCACACCGTCTTGGGTATTGTAAGGAGCTTTCTTGTGAAACTGTTTGCCAAACCAGAAGTCCTAAATTGAAATGTGTTGACAGAAAGAATCTTACTACTTATTTATAATTTAAATACATCTTGAGGCAGGTTATGAGATGATAAGGGTAAGTCATAACCCACCCTCCTTCCTTCCTCCCGCGTCCTTCCAGCTGCCAAGCTGCTCGGCATTCTGGGTGCTGACGCTCAGCAGCATTCCTTCACCCTGCCTTTCAGTGAGGGGTGAAGGTGCTGGGGACTGGGCAGAATCAGGCCCTTCACCTCATGCAATCCTATGACCCTGAGGGAGCCCACACACAGATTTGTTCTGTAGTACATAAACAGCTTCATTTTACTTAGAGGGAGGGAGACAAGAGCTTTGAACGAATGATGCATTAAATCGGGGCTGCCAACTGCACCTTGATATGAGTGCTTTATTCCAAGATCTGTCTGTCTATCTATATAATCTCTTATATTCCCAGCTCTTCCTGCTCATCTATCTATCCATCTCTCTCTCTCTCTGTATGTACCTTCCTTATTTCAAACTCTTTCTGTCTATCTATCTGTTCATCTATCAGCTTATTTTGATGGCTGTCATCAAAATAACATCTATCATGGTGTCTTAACTGTGCTGGCAAAGGATGTATTACAATTCCCTTGACAAAATAACAGTTGCGTGCAAATCAGGCCCCAGCTTAGTACAACTGAAGTCAAATATAACAGCAGCTGAGTGGCAGGTTTTATTTTCCAGTAGTTGGAGCATGGAGCTGTGGCTGTAGGATCCAGTCTATGGTCTGCTGCAGGATCATCTCCTTCTAATCTCTTCTGCCCTCATAACATTTTCCACCTTGTTTTCACTTCTACCCTGTCCAGGCCTGCTGTGGGTATCATAAACAAATTTCTGTTTTTTTTTCTTTCTTTCTTTTTTTCCTCCCTGTAAACTGACACATTGGCTTTGTGGCAACTCTAGGTGCTGCCTTCTCCATCTAGGTGATGTCTTCTCCATCTGCTGTCCTCAAATGTGAGAAGAAACCTTACACCTCTCTCCATCAACATCTAGGAGGAAGCTGCCATTTTGCATTTTGCATTGTTACTAGTGCAGTAACTAGTTTCACTCTTTCCTCTGAGTTGATCAGAATTTTTTTTTCTTTCTTTTTTTACTTCACATTATCTGAAAGAAAACAAATCTGACTCTTTCCTCTATTCCCCCTTCTTCTCTCAGCACTGTTGTCCCCATGTTTTACTCTCTGTATATAGTAAAACACAACATGCTCAACTTACTTGGACTGTATTCACATGTATTAACTTCTACAGCCTGCAGCGAGCAATGAAAACCCATCCTAGCAGGAAAATAACAGGAGCTGCACATTGGCTGGTAAAAGCAGAGGAAGAGTTTCAATGTACACAAGGAAATCGAACCTCCAATTTGCATGAGACTAGACTGAACTAATTTGTTAAGTGAATAGATAGATGAGAAACAAAAACATGCCTTAAAGCATGCATGGATGGTTACTCCAGAAACCAGTACCCAAAATGGGGCAGATCCAAAACGGAAGCTAGCAGAGCCCACTGGCTGCTGCTGGAAGTTGGTCTGGATCAAAGGGTGAATAAAAAGCAAATTTTCATCTGCTCCACAAAACCGCAGCCCTTACATTTGAAAAGCAGCAGGGATCCACCTGGCATTAGGGTTTGCTCAGAAAATATACCAGAAAATGGTAAAGGCTTGAAGTTGTGCTAGGGGAGGTTCAGACTGGAAATTAGGAATAATTTCTTCTGAGAAAGTGTGGTAGTGCATTGGCACAGGCTGCCCAGGGAGGTGGAGATGTCACAGTCCCTGGTGGTGTTCAGGAAAAGGGCAGATGTGGCACTAAGGGACATGGTTAGTGGGCATGGTGGGGATGGGTTGATGGTTGGACTGGATGATCTTAGCGGTCTTTTCCAACCTTAATGATTCTGTGATTCTATGGTACATTCAGGGTTGTTTGCAGGATTCACCAGCTCTCCTGGAAATCTAGGATTATTGTCTTTTTCAGTGTTTGCCAGCTGTGTCAGCCTTCACAGAGATTGCATAGAAGCGTTGCTACTGAAGCACCAAGTGAAGCAGATGGGAACATGATCTTATTTCCTCTCCCTTGCTAGTGAAGTGTTTGCCCCACTTGCAGACAAAACTTAAGTTTCCCAAGGGGGATGAAATCAATGGGTCTCTGGGACTTTTTGTCTTTGTTACCTATGAAAGAGACAGTCTGGAAAGAAACATGATCACCTCCAGCAGCAAAGAGAGAGAGACTTGATATTAGCCATTGCATATACTTGTACACATACCCATGACATTTATACGCATGTGTATGTACATAAATAGATATATATAAATCCAACAGAGTAGTTTTCCTTGTAGAATAAGGACTTGGTATCCCCAGGATCAGACAGTTTGATGAAATATACTTTTGCTAAGCATTTGCTATTTTCTCCACCAGTTTGATTTATTTAATTAACAATAAAGAGTGATCTCAGAGCAAGAACAAAAATAATCATTTCTCAATGTGAAAAAGCTCTAAAATAATAAATGCCAAGAGCTCACAGAGATGAAAGACCTGAGGTGGTTGTTCTGGAGGAAGGGAAGCTGCTTTGTTGAAGTGCAATAATATTTTCCTTGCCTTGAGACTATGAAGGCTTTTCTGTTCAAGCTTTCCCTGGAGCTTTAGCAGGATATGGCCATGTTATTACACCTTTGATAGCACACAGCCAGGCAATAGCTGCCATAGCAGGTGTGTTAGGAGTTGCAGTGAAACTTTACAGTCAGGGCTTGTTTTCAGGAATCTGTTTGATTATGTCTTTAAACAGTACAGCTAGGTGGCAAGAGACCGCAGCAAACTGGCCCCTGTAGATGAGGTTCTGGGTGGCTCAGAAATGCTGCATCTTTTTCAGTTGGAGGTTATTTGAACCTCCAGGTTGCTGAGTTGGAGATCCATGAAGTCTATCACCACTGCTGCCTGTCTTCAGCTTGCTTGCTTCTGTCTGACATAGCCATGAACAACGTGACCATGATATGTGTCATGGTCCTTCAAGTGCTACTTAAAGGTGTCTGAATGTATGCAGGGGAAGGTGGTGCTGAGAGTGGTACAGAGTAGAATGGACTTAAATGTAATCTTTTTCTATGAAACTAGAAAACACAGTAAATAATGCGGGGAAGAATTTCAACATGAGGGAAGTCAATCCCTCACACTCACCACGAGGTATCTGAAGACAGATTCAGCTATATTCCTTATGGGCTTATACTTGTCAGTAGCTCTTAAAACCTCCTCTTCCTGTTATTAATACACTCACCATTCAAAATAATTCTTCTTGTCTTATGTCTTCTAAGGAAAAACATAAGACTTTAGAGCATCCCTAAACCACCAATTACTTATAGGTTATATGGCAAGCCCAAGAGATCTCAAGTTGCCCCTTAGGCAAACAGACATTACCCATTATGGAAAACAGTGATCTGACTTTTGGATAACCAGAAGGAGAGGATCACGAGTGAGGTTCTTAATTTGTCAAAGAATTGCCAACCATTTTGTAGCTGGGAATGGCTGTGAAGGTTTCTCTTCTGCCTGCAGACCACAAGGTTAAAATATGCAGTGATCAAAGGGTTCATGACCCTGGTTACATTGCTGGGCTTGCTGCTTTTCCACAAGGCAGTGGCAGCCCTCTGGCCATCTGCCATGTGGGATTTATGGTGAAGGCCAATATGATACGGGCTTTGAATGTGGGTGAGGACCTGGGTCTTCTATGGGAAGGGATGTATCTTTGTCTTGTCAACAGTTCTACGTCTTGTGCTAGACCCTACTTAATCATACTTATCTAATTAATTAGCTATGCAAAACAAGATAAGAGGCATCTTCTATGTCACAAGCCCATCCACAAAGTGCATGAGTGTCTCCCTTTTCTACAAGTGGCTTTCTGCTCGTTCAGGTTCTGTACATCCTACCTGCACCGGAGCTCTGAAGGAGAAGTGGCCTATTTATGTAAGTGGCCCAACAACTTACTTGTTTGAATTCCGAATAGAGTGGTGTTATATTGTCCTCACCATGGTGTGAACATGTGCAAGAGGCAAAGGGAAAAGGCAAATTAATTGATTTAATATGCGACATTGTCATAATTTTTAATAATTTTTCTGATTCATTGAAACAATTCCCTTAGATCCCAGTGCAGCCCTTTTCTGAAAACCTCTTGCCGACTCCAGCTTTCCTCAAGCTGAGGCACCTAGTTTGGCAGAGTCCTGCAAGCCATTTTGCAGATCATACTGATTGTACAGTTCTCATTTTGAAGGTTCCCTGGTGATTGCTGCAGGTATGCCAAAAAGAGAGGGTGCGGTACAGGCCTCAGTGAGTTGGCACCCACTGACTTGAGTCAGTATTTTCAAGCTCTCAGTTTTGCAGACAGTGGAACCTGGAACCTGGTCATAGTCCACCTCCTCCTCCGTCTCCCTTCATCAAGGGGGCTGGTACAAAAGCACATGGAGCACTGATGGAAGGCACTTAGCTGTCATTCTGGCTTGCAGAATATTACATGAGCAGAGCAGGAGGAACCCTTATGACAGTAGCATGTGCATGGAGCCATGGGCAACCTGATCTGGTGGGTGGCATCCCTGACCATGGTAGGGGGTTGAAACTGAATGATCTTTAAGGTTTCTTCCAATCCAAGCAATTCTGTGATTCTATTATCCAATGGCAAGAACAACCTAGTATTCCTTACAGAATTAGGACAGATGCTGGGCCAAGCGAGGCCCAAATTTATGAGAGGAGACTGTGGGCTTAATTCATACAACTTGGTTAGGAGCTATCTCCACTTCATAACAGTGACATGATAACCATCTAGAGCAGGCTACACTGGTGTAGGGTTATTTTTGGCAATACAAAGTATGGAACCAACAGCAGCGAGATAATACAATGTCATGACTACATAACACAGCACTCAGTGATGGAGCAAAGTTGAGCTTAAGTTGAACCTGCATTAGGAAGAACCTTCCATGCTGTGAGAGCTTATGAATAGGGACAGAAAAGCTGGAACTTTTATCATATTTATCATTTAAGATTGGACAAGACACTAGGGAACATATAAATCCCACTTCATCAACCTGCCCAACTCAGCCTGTCTTTCCCTCCTTTCTATCATGTTGTCTCACTTGGGAGCAGTGACAGTAGGCTGGGGAGGCCATTCAGCCTGGCTTATAACGAAGGCTGGATTCTTCCACCTGCCCTGCCTATACCACACACAACACAGAGATGGCTGTTAGTTCAGGATCATTTTCCCCCCCCACCCCCTCCCATTTTTTTTAATTCTGAAGTAAACACTCTGCAGCACAGAGGGATGGTATGCAGACACTGGGCCAGGCCTGGCTTCCATCGCAGTGGTAGAAATGGGAATTCCACTGCAGGCTAAGGGGAAGGGAGAGCCCTCCAAGCAAATGTGATGTGGGAGGTCTAATTCCTACCATCCCAGGCTTGATTTGTAGGCAACAGATTATTCCACTGGCTTTCATGACGGTTTTTATATCTTAGGTTTTTTTTTTTTTCCTTTTTCTTTTTTTTTTTTTGACATGAAAGCGGGAGCATGTGGATTTTGAAGGTAAATTATAATGAAAGTCAGTGGGTGCTTGTGTAGGCTTGTAGAGGGTTTGTGCACAGAATGCAAGCAGGGGCTGGAGGGAATAGCTGAATGCCCATGGAAGGTTTAATTAGCATATTGTGAAAAATCTAAAGGTTATACCTAGCCTTACTTCAGTGAAAGACAAAAAAACAACTGTTCTCAACATACCCCAGCAGCAAGCTGTGTAGCACCTGATGCAATGCTTTCCTCTTGGGCCACCCACCTCCAAGACATGATTACACAGTGAGAAAGGAGCAGTGCTTTGCACTTTCTGTTATCATGGTCCTTCTTAATTACACATGTAAGCATTCAGACACTGCTGCAATGAGCATCCAGGGGAAGTGAGATTCATCTGAGAATCTCCTAATGCTTGGCAAGGGCTTATTAACTCAACCTCCTAACACCCCCGTGAGGAAAAATGTGTTGAAACCCATTTTCAGTATTAATTTAAAAAAAAAAAAAAACAACAAACTTAAGCAAGCAAAATGATTTGCTCAAAGCCAAACAGCAGGTTGGTGTGAAAGAGCTTGCCTGAAAAACCCAGAATAAGGGATTTTGCCCTTTGTCACTTCACATGAGGCCATGTTCCCAAATTACTCTGCATTTCTACAACAGGGGGGTCCTGCTCTTTGAACTCAGGGGCTTGGTCTCCCTCCAGAGAGCTGTGTTTTCATGATTTCTCCTGCTTTATGTAAAATGGTCCTTGTACAGGCTCATCTTGCTGAGCTGTTTGGCTCTGCTCCTGGGCTTGACTGCTACCGTGGGTTAGGAGTGCAGGATCGCATTTCCATTTTGTAAGAAGATGCACTTTCTCAGGATGTGTGGAGGCCTGGCTAATTTCAATAGGAAATCTGCTTGAACGAGAGCTGCAAGCTTAGGTCTACTACATTATTATTAGCATTAATATTCATTGCAGTACTGCGTCGGATTCCTAATCAGCAATCAGAGTTCTTGTGCCAGGAAAAAGTAATTGTTCTTGGTGATCTCAGGCCTGAATCTACCAAAGTTTAACTTCTAATTAAATGCTAACATCTACATATTTTACTGGGAAGCCATAAGTTGGGAACATAACTACCTCTCTGCAGGCCTTGGCGCAAATCTTTGCATCCTTTCTTGCATCCTGGTGCAAAATTGCTTGGCACGTGAAGAGATGCTCTCTGCGTGAGAACCATTCATTCCATGTGTGCTTCACATTGCAGGATCAAGGTTGCTATTAATGACAAGGCTCAACAATGGGACAAGACCTACAAAGAGAAGAAGAAGGAGGTGCCAGGGGTGTCTTGTGATTATGTGGTTAGCGTGTGTTTCTCCACTACATACAACAAAAAGGGAAAGAAAACCAGCTAGACTACAACAGGCATCTTTGTGTGGCCTCCAAACTGCAGTGTCATTTACAGGCTCACTTGGAAACTCTTGCAAAGTTTTATTAACATCTGCTGCTCTGTGAATAGCGATATTTTATGCATAGAAGCTCAGCTTCACCTCCTTCTTCTAGCTTTTTTTCTCTTGTGTATGCTGATTCTGACCTTTTTTTTTCTTTTTCTTTGGTTGGTTGCTAGTAGCTAGCAATTCGCATTCTGCCTTATCAGATTGTGCCTAGTTACAATTTTTCTCTATGTGCCCAGGGCAACCCACCATAGGAACATATGGAATATTTTAGCATGTGTTGAACTGTTGTTTTTTTTCCTCTTTCTGTATTACTATTTTTTTTTAATAGAGCTTGGTTTTGTTCCCAGTGTAGTTTTGTTGCCATTCAGATTGTCTTTTGTCTCTGATAAAAACTGACATCCACTGCCTGAAAGCTCTCAAAAGAATCAGGCAAATTGAAGAAAGTGGTAAAGTTTGATGACTTTGTGGCCATTTGCAGCTTAAAAATAAAATAAAAAAAATGTTATGTCCATTTTAAGCCAAATTCAATCCCCCCTTTGGGCCTCTGATGGAGAAGCCTGTTCAGCCCATGTAGTCTGAACTGCCTTTTGGAGGTGCCTACATTTCTCCTAATTTAGAGTAGACAGAGCCTTTGAAATGTGGCCTCAGAAATTCAGACTGTGCAGTATATGGAGCAGAAAGCCACACATGTAGCGTGCTCTTCCAGTTCTGTTTTACCATCCTGGCTTTACTAAATGGGTCGAAAAGGGAAAGTCAATGACACCTCTTCATTCAAGCTAGACTCTTCCTTAACCAGTGACAAAGGAAAGTATGCTGCTTTTGGCAAGGTATGGCACATGAGCTAAATGAGGGTTTCGGGGCTCTTCACAAAAGGTGTTGTACAACATGGGTACAGATCAGTGCTTCACACTTTAGGTGCGAGTAAAATGGAGTTGGCCACGTCGCTCTTGTTAAGCTTCCTCTTCATGGAAATTTGGTTTATGGGATTATGCTTTATGCCGAGATGGGTGTGCACGTCTGTGTCTGTCCACATGGTAACTCTAAAAGCCATTAACCAAATTCAATCACATTTGACAGCAGGGCTATAGATTTAAAGATATGCAGCTCCTCTAAATTGTAGGAAAGCTTGCAACTGACTGGATCTGGAGGTTTTGTTGAAAGAAAGGCTGCATTATTAGACATTAAAGAATCCACACAGCAATGATGTTATGAATGCTCTACCTGCAGGAAAACCTTTAATCAGCTAATGCCCTATCAGACACCACAGAATTCTCTGCCTGGTTCAGTTTTCTTTGTGGCATTCTAAAAGCCACAAAAACATGCTTAAGTCAATCTTTCCTTTTTTTCTTTCTTTCTTTCTTTCTTTCTTTCTTTCTTTCTTTCTTTCTTTCTTTCTTTCTTTCTTTCTTTCTTTCTTTCCTCCTTTCCTCCTTTCCTCCTTTCCTCCTTTCCTCCTTTCCTCCTTTCCTCCCTTCCTCCCTTCCTCCCTTCCTCCCTTCCTCCCTTCCTCCCTTCCTCCC
>NW_024884279.1:0-15429 GCF_019232065.1 Centrocercus urophasianus
CCCCCCCCCCGCCGCCTGCGGGGAGGAGGACGGCGGGGCATGCCGCCGGCGGGGCGGTTCCGCGGGGACTGACATGCTGCTGAAGAAGGGAAGGCGCCGGCCCCTCCGCCTCTCCTCGCGGTAGCCGGGGCGATGCTGCAGGGCGCTCTCCGGGCTCTCCCGCAGGCGCCAGCTTTCCACACACTGCCGTGAGCGGAGCGAGGCGCGCACCCTCCCCGGAGCGGCGGCGGGGAAGGCGCTGCCCGCGCCCGCGGGGCCCCCTCGGCGGCGGCGATTCCGCGCAGCGGATGCGCGTGCATGAGCTCTGCACTGAGCGGGCGCAGGAAGCGCCCCCGCCCCGTCGCCTCCATTTTCCCGGGCAGCGGGACCTCGCCGCGCGGCCGCGAAGGGGAGCGGCGGGGCAGCGGCTTCGAGGGCGCCTGCCAGAACCAGCGGGCCCTGGACGACTGCAAGACGGTGGGTACCGCCGGAGGGCTTCGCTCGCGCGTTCCGCTTCTCCGCGACGCTCCGCAGCGCCGCTCCAGCCCCTTCCCCCCGTTGCCATCGGCGCGGGTGGAGCCGCGCTCCCCGCAGGGCGCTGTCGAGCTCGGGTGGTTCGGCCACGGGAGGTGAGGGGTACGAGGGGTCCGCTGAGCCGGAGCCCGCAACGCTGCCTACAGCCGGCGACTGCTTTCTGTTGGATCCGGCAGAATCTCTGCTCAGACCGAGCCTGAGCAGGTCAGCCGTCGCTTCTGTTGCATCAGTGCGCACAAACCACCCTCTTGCTCTAAAAGCATGCTAAACGGGATGCAGAATTTGAGACAGCAACACTCTGTTCCTGTTGTGTGTGCTAGTGCTTGCTGTCTCCAGAGCAGGTCTCAGGTACATCCGTGTTAGTTTTGGGCCGTCACATGGCACACCATGGCATTTTTCTCCATTTGCGTTGCTCAAACTGTTGGGGTCCTGGTGCCTTCCCCCAGGCTGGTGCCATGCTTCCTGTCTCTAGCTCCCCAGCAGGCGTTGGGCCCCAAAATTGCCCTTCTCTCTCATGACAGAAATAGCAAACAAATGTGTTGCTGCTACTTTGCCTGACAGATCTGAGCCTCGCTGCAGCTCTGTCCAACAGCGCTGGAAGCGTTTCTGCTACTTCTGTGCTGCTGGGCTCTGGCACTGTTTTACTCTGATACACGAACAGTGCTGGCAGATCTCCACACCGATACTTCAAACCGGCAGCAGCCCAGAGCACCAGAGAACAAAGCTGCCACCGTGGCTCTATAAATACAACCAACAAGTGGATCCCACTGCATCCTGCCTTTCTTCTCCTTCTCGGGAGCTTAATTCAGGACGTTAAACACAAGTGCCAGCTTTGTTTCTTCACTCTTCAGCTGGTAAAATTCTGATTAGAAGTATGACATGATTTACCAATGGACTGTCAAAATGCAGTGAGATTTAGAGACAAAATGAGGGAGCACTCTCTTGTTCTGTCTTGATGCTGAAGCATCAGTGTGGTTTTGTTTTCCTTGGCAGTGCTGAGGCTGCTCAGTGCGTCCTCTGTTGGGTCAGGGGATGTCAGGTGAGAACCTGCAGAATGCATCTGCCTCACTAGTGTGGGATGAGGATGTCTTTGTTTTTTATGATGCAGAATAATTGTGCTGTGACACAGTGTACTCTTCTCTTTGTCCACTCATTTCTTGTGTGCTCTTAAGCTACGTAGAACAGGAGATGAGAAGAGTTGGAGTGTTTTGTCTGGGGCTTTGTTGTCGTGTGGGTTTTTGGTGAGATGAAGGCATTGTTTACCCCCTCCAAAAACAGTGAAGCCTTACAGTTTGAGAAAGCATGGCCAAAAAAAGGGGTCCTGATACAAGTCCTTAGTCCTACTGCGTAATTACAGTTATGAGCACAAAGAGCCAGAATGTAAAACTGCTGCAGAAGCAGCTCATTTATTTTCTCTTTCTGAGTACGGCAATCTGAGGACTGGACTTTCACATTTGGTGAAGCTGATGGATAGATTTGGATTTTTGCCATACTTGTATGTGGGACACATCAAAATCCTGATGGTAATGATGGATGCAGTTGCTTTTGTCTGTTTCTATAATTTGGAAATGGAGGTCAAGTCAACAAAACAAATTGATACATATTTTGTTCTAATGCTCCCTTCCACCTCCACCACCATGCAGAGCAAATGTCCTGATGTGCTTCTCCCAGCAGACAGCAAATGCTTTGTTTCCTTAAAATACAGTCCCACACAGGCAGTCAGTGGAACTGAGCAGCCATGGTCTGTCCCTCACTGTGAACCTACTTGGGCATCCAGCAGCATCCTGATGTGTCTGCTGGGTATCAGATAGCTGACGAAAGGTCAAAATGCTTGTTTACCTTTTTACCTGCTTTTTGCTCCCATGCTGGGAAAGGTGTTTTCCAGAATCCTGGATTGGAAGTGCCTGCCCAGTGCACCTCACCTGACAGTGATTCCCAATCAATTTCAGGTCTCAAATGTGGGTTAGAGCCCGGTGACAGAATGGAATTCATTACAAAATTAGCAAAATCCCTAGTGTAAAAGCAAGCATTGCATTCCAATCCCTAAGTGTGCCATTAATCAGAAAGCAAGAGGAACAGAGACAGTCGTTTCTGGAGATGTTTTCATCTCTTACTGATTGTAAAAAAAACAACCTACTAGCAAAGCAGCTGTTTGTTGGGGATTGTTTTTTTGTGCGTTTGTTTGTTTGTTTGTTTGTTTTTGTTTTGTTTTGGTTTGGTTTTTTGTCTGCTTCGTGTTTAAGACTAATAACTCACACTTGCAGAGATTAGAAGCACAAACAGCACTTTCCTGCAGATGAGCATTTGTAGCAGACAAGAGGCAGCTGGCAGGGAGTCCGTCATCATTCGCTAAATCTTAGGCACTTTATCCCATGTGCCGAGAGACTGGGAGCAGCAGGAGCAGGCTTGAGTTTGGATATGTGTTTATAAAAACACAGCTGTTTTTATCATTGTCACTCATTGTCTCACCTAAGCACATCGTCTGTTTTTCAGCTCGTCCAGGATTTCAATACCCAGGTGGCCCTGTACCGGGAGCTGGTGATTTCCATTGGGGATGTCTCTGTCACCTGCCCATCTCTGCATGCAGAAATGCACAAAACCCGGACCCAAGGATGTGAGATGGCCTATCAGGCTCACCAGAAGCTAGCAGCAATTTCTGGGTAGGAGCCTATTCATGTTAAAGTTGTACTCTCTTGCACATCTCTGCTAAATATTCCATTGAGGAGACTTTCATCAACAGCACTGACCTGTGTTTCTGTCTTAGGGTAGAGATGTATGACCACAAATTCTACCAAATGCTTATATCCCTACTGTAGTGCAATTTGGTATCAAATCCCAGTCCCGTGACAGAGGTGATATCTCACTGATTTTGTGTGATACTTTTATGTAAGTGAGGAGGATTTTTCCCTGTATCACCAGACAGCTTAAAAAGATGAAGGAAGAAGCCTTGACGTTTAACACCGATGTAGCAACCAGTGCCTTCTCAGGCCTTCACTGGGTATACCTGAGGAGTCAGAAACAAGTAACAGTGCTAGTAGAAACTTGACAAAATTAGGGGAAAAAAGAATCAGGTGAAAATTATGTGAGGGGCGATTACAAAGTTTGGCTGCTGTGAAGCTTGTGTTTACTTTCTGCATGTTTTTAAAATCATCTGTGTTGAAATAAGGATTGAAGCTTTCCCAGCATGTATTTTTTTAAATTTATTCTCTCATCGACTTTGTGTATTACGACATAAGCACTCCTTTCCATGGTGACAGAATGTATCATCATGTATCATCGCCTACTTCAGACTGCGCCACAGGAAAGACAAGCAGAGATAGAATAACTGCCTTTCAAAAGTGAATTGATGTTTTCACAAAGGCCAATTTTTTGTGGGTCGCACAGCAGATGACAGGGATGTGACATTAACACACTCACTCCCGAGCCTTGTCTCTCTGACCAAGCCGTGTCAGTTTCCTGCTCCCACCTTACCCAACATAAATCATTATGAAATTTTTATTTTCAGCAGCTCTGCCCGGTCCTCGAGGAATTTCTTTCATCAATTATATGGGAAAGCTGTCACAGATTTAGTGAATAGAGAAGACCACTGTAACAAACATGGAAAAAAACATCGGTCATTTTAGTAGAACTGTTGATCTATTCAGAAGCAATTTTTTGTGCATAATCTCCTGTGCTGATATTACAAACTCTGATTTGCTCCTGAAAGACAACAGATGTTTTTAAGTTACTAAAGTCTGGGAGAGTTAATTAAAAAAAAAAAAAAAGACAAAGCATGCAGTAACCAGCACACAGTAACTCAACAACTGTAACACTGAGAACATGAAAACAAGCAAACAGTAATGAAATGGATTTTGTGTACTTTCAGACTCAATAGAGAGATAAACAAAACATACATTTGAATAGCAGAACATAGGTTGGATTTTTTCTTTTTATTTTTTGTGTTGAAGAAAAATGTAAATGCAGACTCATTTTAAAACAGAGAGCTTCTTTAAGTAATCATTTCACAGCTGGGAGTCTGTCATATACACAAAGATGTCCTGAAGGTTGAGCAGTTGTTACGAGAATGACATTTAGCTAATCTAAAACTATTTTAAATAACTGTGATAATAACGTGATATCCATAACAACTGGTAGGTGTTAGAAACCCTCTGGAAATGACTTGTTCAGTTTGACAGACATTTTACAAGATGTGCTTCACAACGTCACCCTCCTACAGCTGAGGAAAGGCATATGAGCCAGCTCCACTTGTGTGGCATGTCTGTGAGGAAAGATGGGAGGTGAAGGTGCAGCAGGGACTCTGTGCAGAACACAAATGGAAGGAGAGGAGTAGTAAATAGAGGTGCAGTCTGTAATTCAGATTGCAGAGCGATGTTGTGCGTATGGCATAGGATCTAGAACTTAATTTAGTGAGAAGAAAATATAATGAGAAGAAAAATATTGAAGGACAGGAATGTATTAAATCAGCTACAATATCCAACAGTCAGGAGGGCAGTGTGCTGTTCTGAAGTCACTGATAGTCAGCAGGTGGGACAAAGGTTCATTTGGTTTGCTACTTTAATTTAAAATGAGCAGCCCTGTGCTCTGCAAACTTCCAGATAACACAGCTGATTCCATCTTCCAAAGCTTGTTCAAGATAACGATCCTTGCCTATTGCTTTCCTAGCCAGAGATAATTATAACAGTTAACTAATTGTGTTACTGGCTTTAAGATTTCATTACATATCGGCATTCAATCAGTAACATCCTTTTTGTCCATTAGTGATATGAGCTATTGCAGGGCACTGGAGTTTCTTTCAAGAAGTTGACTTCACTTTATTAGATAACATTAAAGAAAAAAATGCTGAGGTGGAGATGGTACATTAGAAACTGCATGGGATAGAAGTCAAGAGAAAGAAAAAGCTTTGGCTTTCGGTACATCAGTACATCAGAGAGAGGTGTAATGTGAACAAGAGAAGATGCCCATTGTAGCTGTAACAGATGTATACACTTACATACTGTCAAAGGATGTTCATCTAGGCACATGGAACAAGTGAAAGCTGCACTTACATTTTAAAAACTAGGAGAAAGGAAAGCAAAGGAGAGAATGATAAAGGTAAGAAAGTAGTGAGGAAACACAAAACGTTAAGAGACTGGACTAAGTTGGAGCATATCACCCAATGTGGTCCAAATCTGACAGCAGCCAGTAGCAGAGATTTAAGGGAAATATATATACATATATATGAAAAGCAGATTGTACGTGGAGCATTGCTTTCCCTTGTATACTTGCCACTTCCTAGTCAGTAGTTTAGGAATCTCGTGAGTCAAAGGCTGCATCTGAGCAATTAATACCTGACCAATACAAGCTCACAGCAGATTTCAGAATTTGTATACGTATGAGGGTCTTCTACTTGGAAAATGCTGAGGATAAGTAATGACATCTATACACTGTGATGTGTTTAAAAACATTACAGATGAATTAATTAAAGTTAAGTTTATCAAGACAGGAAACTTCAAATTCCATCTTTGGCTTTATAGCCCTCATCACATGCTCTTCTTGAAGATGCATACATTCTGATGTTGGAGAGAGATCAAATTTTCCCAAAGAGTTTACCTGAGTTTACCTGAGTTTACCAACATTATGACTTTCAGGGAACAAAGATTAGAAATAGAAATCAATTGAATGAAAATATTCTAGTTCTGGCTAATAACCTTATAGGAGTTAAAGTTAAAGCTCTTCTCTCAATACTTCTTTCAGGACTTCAGGTCAGTTCTTGCTTATAGTAATCCTAATTCATATGAAAAATTCTTTTTTATTATTAATGCTATCTTCTGAGGGCTGTGATCAAGCTCTGATTCTTTCACTGCATTTTCTACCATTATAAATTATCTTTTCTGAATTACATTATGCATCTTGTAGTATCAGAAGTTATGGTGAAACTCAGAGGAGGTAAAGCAGCAAGAAAATGGATCAGTATTTTTTTCTAAACAAAAAGAAAGTGTTTGGAACAAGAGGGAGAAGGAAAAAAATGTGCAAACCTCTATTTTGGAATCTTTTTTTTTTTTTGGCTGGTAAATACTTTGATGGTATTTTAGATCAGAATTTGTCAAAAGTTTGAGATGGGAATAGAAATATAACTCAGAACTGCATTTTAAGGCACAGATCCGCGCAAGCGTAGAGACTTTTTAAAACATTCCTTTCATATTCTGAAGCACTTGATATGCTTACATAATGCAAGTATTTCTGGGTGCACTTGGCACACTGAAACTAAAACTGATCATTTCTCTCTGATAATCTGATATAAATGTTGACAGTGGCTTTTTCTTGGATGAAATAGAAGCCACACATCTGTGCTTTGAGAGGATTGTGCAGCAGGTCCTCCTGGACACTGTGCTACATGCAAGATGATGAGGTGATCCAAGACAGCCAGTACAGCATCACCAAGGAGAGATTGTGCCTGACCAATCTGGTGTCCTTCTATGATGGAGTGATGGTATTTGTGGACAAAAGAAGAGCAACTGATGTCATGTACCTATGTTTGTGCAAGGCTTTTGATGTGATTCCACTCCACATCCATATTTCTAAATTGGAGAGATATAAATTTGAAGGCTGGATTTCTTGGTGTATAAAAAATTGGTTGAATGATTGCAGCCAGAGAGTTGTGGTCCAAGGCTATAGTTCCAGCTGAATACTGGTGATAAGTGGTTTCACCAGGGGTCCATCATGAGACCAATGCTCTTTAACATCTTTAAACATCTTTATTGCTGACGCAGGCAGTGAGATTGAGTGCACCCTCAGCAAGTTTGCTAATGACACCAAGATGAGTTGTGCTTGAGATGATAAGACAGAAGGAAGGGGTGCCATTAAGGGTGACCAGGAAAGGCATGAAAAGGGCCCATGTGAAGCTAATGAAGTTCAAAAAGATCAAGTTCAATAAATTGAGATTGGGTCAGGGGAATCCCAAATACATGGTACAGACAGAGCACTCCTTGAAAGCAACCTCACAATGAAGGATTTTTGGGTTTTGGTGGATGAAAATCTTGATGCAAGCCAGGAATGTGTGCTTGCAGCCCAGGCCAGCTGCATCCTGAGCTGCGTCAAAAGAAGGGAGGACAGCGGGTCCAGGGAGGGGATTGTTCCTATCTGCTCTGCCCTCATGAGAGCCTGTGTGGAGTTCTGCATCCAGGCCTGGTGTCCTTAGCAGAAGAAAGAATGTGGAGCTATTGGAACAAGTTCAGAAGAGGGTCATAAGGATGATCAGGAGGCTGGAGGCACCTCTCCTGTGAAGACAGTCTGAGGGAGCTGGGCTTCTTCAGTCTGGAGAAGAAAAGGCTCCAGGAAAACGTTCCACTTCTTAAAAGTAATAATCAGAACTCAGTGAACATGGTCCTTAGTGACTTGCTGCAGTGAGTTTAAGCAGGGAGGGGAACTAGATGGCCTCTTGATGCCCTCTCAGCCTGTGACAAAAGTCTCAGTAAATCTCCGAATTTACATTGATGTGTTTCTGTTACTTTTACAATACAGTTGTTACATGTAGCTCCCCCTGAGTTCATGTGAAGTTGAGGTAGCAGACTTAAAAAACATCCTGATGGCATTCCTGTCTTTCCTGCAACACATAGAAATGCTTCCGTAGTGTTGCTTTAGTAGTTTCATTTCATTTCCACTTTTGTTTTCTTATACAGTCTATCCTAGATTTCTGATGCTTTCCTTAGGCATTAGGGGGCAGGTTCTCAGATATAATTATTATTAGATCAGTTCCTAAGGTTGTGTTCAGACAATTGTTGACACCCACCTCTAGCTATGTTTTTATTAGAATGTCTGAATTTTTCCTAAATAATCAGGCTTTAACATGATTGTCTGCTTACTAAGGCACACGTGCAAACAAAAAAGGTCTGCTCCAAATTATTCTGGAAATCAAGAGAAAAAGAGAACAGGCTTATAAGTTCATGACAGCTGTATTAAGGACAGACATAATAGAAACCATGTGAACTGTTTAACTGAAGATGTTAAAGAAAGCACTGCTGACAGGCAGTATAGCTCAGCAGAAGCAGAACATGGCAACACTCAGCTCAACAAGGAAGAATTTTATAATCATGAATCAAAAACAAGGCAATGTTAGCAGACAGAGAAACAAACTAGGGCTCACCCAAGCCAGGTATCAAATATGCAACATGTATGGAAAGCTTTGCCCTCCCCAGCTATGTTTACAATCACTGCTGCTGAACTCCCTCTCTAACTGTGTGTGCCAGAGATAAATGCTGATCTCTGGAGATCCGAATTAAAAGCACTGCTCCTGTGTTCTTCCTCCATTACAGTTAGTGTTCTGACAGCCAAATGAAAGGTTAGGGGAAAAAGTAAATGCTTTGGAAAGGTTGCACTGTGATAACAGGAGTATGACCTGTTGGAAGTATACTTGAGTATTAAAAAAAATGTGATGGCTGGTATGAAAACAAACTTGGGAATGTTTTGGGAAGGATGCTCAGATATGGATATAGAGTGAATTTGCCCTTTGCAGGCAAACAAGTGCGTGGCAAGTACACAATAGTTTGCTCCTCTCCCAGAAGGCTAAGACTCACTGACACTGCTCTCACCACATTCAAAATGTCTCTAAGTTTACAACAAACCCTTTGCACCTAAAATAATGGAAAGACATTGAAAAACTAAGGCAATTTTCTATAGAACTGAGTTAAAAATGGATTCTCTTGTTGAGAATAAAATACTTACTCAATTTAAGTAGCAAGAAGAAAAAGAAAACATTTAAATCAGATACCTCAAGTTCTAATAGGGAAATTTTTGAAAGCAAATAATGGAGAAGAATACATGGATACTTACTAAAACTAGGGTTCTCAAAATAGCTAACCTCCACAGCCTCAGTTTTCCTTTGTATCTTTGTCTTCGGAGCAGTGCATAGGCAATGCAGGCTTCAATAGACGAAGTGTTAATATGTCCCTTTACAGATCCGCCTTTCATAACTGTGGGCCAGATTCAGACAAGGGCAGACGTACATAAAATTTCATTTAGCATTTACTTCTCTGTGCAGAACAACAATTTTGGAAAACCTGAAAGTTCTATATCTGCAGTGACACAAAGTCATGCTATTTTGACAAAGTGGAAGGGGAGCTTAGCACCTTTCTTAAGAGTAGGCCTAAACAGCAGGCAGAAGTGGAGCACTCTTCCTTGTCCAAGTTCTGACAAGGGTTGATCTCATAGGCATTAACAGAGCGTCCTCAGAACACACTGACAATTTTGGGCTCCTGACAGAACACAGAGACAGCTACCACTTTCTTTTAAAGCAAAGCTGAAGTTGAGTTAACTTACTTTCATATCGCTTGCTCTTGTCTCAGAATAACACCCAGACTTCCAGGCTACTGCCAATAGAAATGGTAGGGGAAGGCAGGACAGACATCGTCTTCATCACTCGTTTATTTGCAGATAGGCAGGAACAGAGCCCTGTACCTTTTCCCTTGTAGAGTGACCTGAAACAGGTAACTGCAGGGCAAGGAGGGCACACTGCCATCATTTGCCCAGCTGAGATGATGCTCCATGGAGTGATGTGGTGCGGAGGCTTGACTCTACTTCTGCTTCAAGTGGTGCCAGTGTGGGTAAACACTGCAACCTATTTAAGGAAATGCCTTGGTAGTGATGTGAGTCTGCATTCTAGTCCTTGCTACTATGATTCTTCTGTCTTTTAGGCACATAAAACACAGCAAAGTGCAGAGGAGCAGAGTGCCAAGTGGTTTTTTTAGCAGTTTGATTTTAACTCTTTACCTACTCAGAGCCTTGGTCTAGGACTGGAGCAGGCTGCAGGTTAAGGTTGGTTTGCTTTCCATTTTATGTGACTTCCACATTCAGCACTCCATTCTACAGGTTGGAACAAAATTCCAAAAAGTAAGGTTCTGCCGTATTTTAAGTTCTCCACTAGCACACTCACCTGTGTCATGCACATGCAGCATTCCACTACAGCTAACTCAGGAGTAATGGAGCATCCAGCTGTCTATATTTCAGCTCTGTTTCATGATAATTAAATATTTGAAACCATTATCAAGGCATTAAGTCTCATCTGATCTTAGCATCAAATCAAGCATTCCTTAACCAGGAATCATTCAAGTACTGTCAGTTAAATAATGTGCAAATTCATGTTTTAAAATTAAACATATACTGAAGTGTTCCCACTTTTATATCTACCTACTATCACCGAATGCTATTTCCTATTTGCGAATCTACATTTAGATTTTCTACATCGTTTTTATCTATAGGAGAAAGAATACATTTTCTACTTACACATGAACAATTAATTCTGTGTAGTTCTTTCTTTCCCCTCCTTTGTTTTATTTTTTACCTCATAATTCTTTTCTTTATTATGAATACTTTCTGGATGAACAACATTTCTTGCCTGTGGATTCGTCATAAGAACTCAAATGCTGTCATGTTGCAATCAAAACTGTTGAAGGAGCTGCCTTCTTGTAACAGAATAAAACAAGTTTGCATTTAGTGAATGAGCAAAGAAAAACAAGTGCTTCGTATCTCTATCATGGTAGGAGTGATGGTTGCAAATGAACTGTTGGTAACTTTGCCATCATGGGGAATGGCTAAATGGCAGAATGCTAAAATATGCACCGTTTATACAGCAACCTCCAATTACTTCCACAAGTTCTGGGCGTTTAATTTATCTGCAGACCTACCAAAACAGTGTACATATGGCCTTGCTATTCATTTCGCATCTTTCAATTGGAAATTACTAGTGCATCTGTGCAACAGTTAATGCAGAATACTGGATGCCCAAGGAAGACTTTGCAGAGGCATCTCCAAGCAGAAATTGTCATTTCAGAGTGGCAAAAATATAATACCGATTTGCAAAGTGAAATAGAGACTGAAGCAGGATTAAAAAATTAGAAGTGAAAAAAATACGAATCTCCTTATGCTATAATACTGCTTCCTGAACACATTTTAGCAACAGATGGTTTAAAAAAAAAATCTCCTTATATAAATTTAAACCTTCTAGGAAGCTTTTTTTTTTTTTTCTTTGACACATTCAGGCTTTCTCAGTCTCTCAGCTGTGATTTTTAACTTAACTGCTTGTACAGATTGGCTCTGTGAAATACTTCTATTATACTACAATTTCTCTTTGAAATGGAAGACTTTTATTTGTATTCAGAGCACTTCTAGAAGCACTTGATGTATACAGAATCTCAAATATTACCTTACTCTGAGCAGCTTGGTAATAATCTGCTTGATGGACTGGATTTCTTTCAGTTTACACTGCTTCCAGTGCATCAGTCATGTTGTGGAGCTAATAAAATATTTTCTCTTTGTTCTCAATGGCCCTTGGACTTTTTTTTTTTTTTTTTTTAGGAAATATGGAAACGCTGAAATTTGTGTTACAAATAGGTAACATAACGTAAGTTATCCAGGCCATACAAGTGCTTTGTAGAATGTAGAAAAAAATTATTTTTTAAATTTCTATTCAAAGTAGTTACTAGAGATGGAGAAAAAGGAGAATAGAAGTGTAATTCAAAGCAGTCATCTGGCTTCGTGTCCTGTGGATGGACAACAGCAGATGGCATCACTTGCCTGAGGTAGAGTTCCTTCTAATCCCATATGGTAGTGGTTTATTATGACTTAGATCTTACAGCACCAAATACCCAAAGCACTGTATTCATTTTCAAGCCTATCTGGGAGATTTCACCCATTTGGGAAAATGTGATTGGCATCTGCACTAATCAGAAACAAAAATCATAAACCTCAAGAGATACTTGTTTTAATAGTTGTCAAAGGTTCAAGCAATCCCCAACTATTAAGTGAGTGTAGGAATGAATTCTTAGCATTTAAGTTTTGCAGACTTTTGAAAGATAAAGTTTATAATGCTTCATAATGAGTAGCAAGTCATTAAGGAACATTTTAAAGACATTAACATTAACATTAAGGAACTTTCAAAGCTTCAAATCAGAGGGAGAATCCATAGACATCATGAGTTTCAACTATCTAGATGACTAGATCTTATTGGTCTCTCCAACCTTAATGATTCTATGATTCTGAATTTGTAAGAGTCCATATGGTGATAGATTTGGTTTGAGCCTGTTGGCTAGTACAGACCTGTCTGTGCTCTCACTACTGTTCTATCACAGAAACTAATCTGAGAATAACTTGCAGATGCTGACAAGGCTTAATTGAAATTTCTTTGGAAAACAAAAAAATTTCTGCCCATTCAGCTGATCTGACTGTGTCCTTTTAGGTTATCACAGATGTTTTCTGGAAAGTCTGTGCTATGGTCTGGATTTATGTATTATATAGAGTGTCTGCTATTTAATTTGAGATAGTGAGACATTGAGTCGAATTGTTGGTCCAGATCAGACTAGAGTTAGGCAAGGCTGACTTGTGAGCTCACCTAAAGATTGCTTTTATCTAACTCAATACTGCTCCTCCTCAGTGAGGTGCCTGATAAAAAGGTAAACATTAGGACAACACTTTTTCACTTTCCATGTTCAGCTATATTCCTTCACTACAGAATCCTCAGCCCATTCCCTAAAAGGTGTATGGCAAAGGATGAGAGCTACTGGGTTATAAGCATTCCAGAACAGTTCTTTCTCTGCAGCTTCTTTCTCTTCCCACTTTTCCTTTTCTCCAGTTTGGGCTCCTCCAAGGGCTGCAATCCTGTTAGAAAAATCTGCAGCAGTGTGAGCTCTGCCCTGGTGGCAGTTCCTGCAGAAACATCCATCTGCTCTATCATGGAATCCTCCATGGGCTGCAGGATACATTTGCTCTGGTGGAGTCCTCTCCGCAGGCTGTAGGAATGTCTGTTCTGCCATAGACAACCTCCTCCTTCTGCTTTCTCTGACCTTGATGTTCTTTTGTTTCTCACTCTTTTTCTTCTCTCCTATCTCTCTGTGGTGTGTTCTGCCCCATTTGAAGCAAGTTTTCAAGGAGGTACTACACACGTGACTGATGGGCTCAGCAATGTCCTGCAGTGGAACTGTTGTGATGCTGGCTGGGCTTGACTGTGTCCCATACAGAATAGCCCATTATCATCACCCACATAAGCCAACCTGCAGCCCCCAAAATCTTGTCACTTCCGTCTAATACAGCTGATCTTACCTACGCAAGGATACAGTGGAGTAACTTTGAATAAAATTTCATATAATAGTGCTGCTTTGCTTAAGTTCAAGAAGTTCTATTGAATGATCATTAACAGTTTGTCTCCAGGTGGAAAAGTTTGGATAGACCTGTGATAATTTACTTCTCATCGATATCCAAGTTGACTTGATAGCAGCCTTTCAGTGTATAAAGAGGAGCTACAGGAAAGAAGGGAACGGATTCTTTAGCAGGATCTGTGGTGATATGACAAGAGGAAATGTTTTCAGACTTAAAGAGGGTCGTGTATATTTAGGTTGAATATAAGGAAAAAGTCTTTTAGAGTCAGAGTGGTGAGGCACTGGGAGAGATTGCCCAGTGATGTGTTGCAAATTCCTGGAGACTTTCAAAGCCAGCCTGTGGGTGTCCCTGTTCATTGCAGTGGAGTTGGTCTAGATGACTTCCAAAGATCCCTTCCAGCTTTTAAAGATTCCAGAATTCTACTTAGACAACAAAATTCACTCTGAAAGAACACTGAATCACTGAATTCCTCCATGTAGAGGAATTTAGCCCTGCAGAGAAGGACGCAGGAGTCCTGGTGGAGTCCTGAACATGAGCCAGCAGTGTGCTCTTGCAGCTTGGAAGGCCAATGGTATCCTGGGCTCTGTCAGAAGAGGGTTGGCAAGCAGGGGCATGGAGGTGATTGTTCCTCTATCTGCCCTCAAGAGGTTTCCTCTGTAGTACTACATCCAGACCAGCGGCTCCCAGTACAGGAAAGATTTGGAGCTGATGGAGGGCCATGAAAAGGGCTGGGACACTTCCCCTGTGAAGGCAGGCTGAGGGAGCTGGCCTTGTTCAGCCTGGTGAAGAGAAGGCTGTGACAAGACCTCATTTCAGTTTTCCAGTATGTAAGAGGGGATTATAAAAAGGAGGGGAATCAACTTTTTACAAGGGTACACAGTGATAGGATGAGGAAGAATGGTTTTGAGGTCAAGGAGAGAAGGTTTAGATTAGATTTCTGGGGAAATTAATCACAGAGAGAGAACTAAGGTGTTGGAACAGGCTGCCCAGAGAGATTGTGGATATCCCATCTCTGCAGGCATTCAAGGCCAGGTTGGATGGAGCCCTGGGTAGTACAAGATCTGGAGGTTGGTGGCCCTGTTTGTGGCAGGAGGATTGGAACATGATGATCCTTAAGGTCCCTTCCAACCCAAGCCATTCTGTGATTCTGTAATTCTATGTGGAAAAAATGGCACCCATTAACATTCACTGATGTTTGTTGAATGCCCCTGGAGACCAACACTGAATATGAGAACAGTGAGGTGGTCGATGGTGCATTTCAGCAGTGTGACAGTGACAGTGGGTCACCTCCATTGGTGAACATTTTTATGAGTGCAGCATTTTGGCTTTTCTTCAGCTCTGGTGAAAATGCACAACTAACGGTGGTGACTATGTTATAGAATAGTGTTTTGTAGCTGAAAATTTGCTTTAAACAATAGTGTTATTATGCTCTTTGTATTAGTTGGAGTTTCCAGGGAAATAAATAACCTACATACATATACAATTCTTAACAAGCACTTGATACGTACTTGTTCTCTTGCTAACATAAAGTCAGTGATGTGAAAAAATCATAATCTTAAAGAGCAATTCTTAAATTCATTTTAAAGGCAAGGTTGCTGAATCTGTGGTAATAATTTCATACAGTGAATTTTCAAAAGAATTTTAGAATTCCAAGTAGAAAAAAAAAAAGAAGTAGAAGACTTCAAAAAAAATAAATAACTCTCAATTTTTCCATGGGGAATATTTTGAAGTGAGAGGGTGAACTACATAGACCAGAGCATTCATGGCTGTTGGTGTATAAGATAATGTCTA
>NW_024884280.1:0-3054 GCF_019232065.1 Centrocercus urophasianus
GGGGGGGGGGGGGGTGTTGGGATGGGAGGTTGTGTGGGGCAGCCGGGGCTCTGCTGTGCTCCGCCCCCCCTTACAACACCACCACCACCACGCTGCCTGCAGGGACAGCGACCCACAGAATCACTGCATGGTTTGGGTTGGAAGGGGGCTCGGGGATCGCGAAGCTCCAACCCCCTCCCCCCGCCGCATGCAGGGCCACCGACCTCCACATTTCATACCAGGCTGCCCCCTCCAACCTGGCCTTGAACGCCTCCAGGGATGGACGTGTTCAGACCCCCCACTGGCCCCCAGTCCCCCCACTGGCCCTCAGGCCCCTCCACTAGCCCTCTCACACCCCCCAGGTGGAGTGGTGAGGTGCTGGAACAGCTGCCCAGAGAGAAGGACAACAGCTGTGAGCATCCCTGTTCCAGCACCTCACCGCTCTCAGAGCAAAGAACTTCCCCCTGACATCCAACCTCAATCTTCTCTCCCTCAACTTCAAACCATTTCCCCCTTAGGTATGAAAATCATTCCTAATGCCCAATCTGACCCTCCCTGCTGCAATGTGAGGCCGTCTCCTCTCATCCCATCGCTTATTCCTGGAGCAGAGAGCAAGCCAGCTCGCTGCCAGCCTCCATAGGGGGTTGTGGGATGAGATAAACCCCCTTCTTTGTGCTTCTTTTGCTCCAGGCTGACCCACCCCGGCTCCTTCAGCCTCTCCCTGCAGAGCTGCGGTGCTCCGGACCCCTCTCAGCCCCATTGCCCTGCTCTACATGCACTCCTCAATGCCTTTCTTTGCTGCCCAAAACTGAGCACAGCACTCAAGGTGCAGATCAGTGCTGAGAACAGATGGACAATCCTTTCAGCTCCGCTATCTGGGAGCTCAGGGCCCTTTTTGCTGCATTAATCAGCCTCTCAGCCCCTGCACCCAGATAAGGCAGCACAGCACTGCTACCCACCCATCTCAGCCCCATAAGAGCTGGAAAACACCCAGCTCAGCTCCTCGGGCTTTGTGGAAGATGCAATGCAAAGAATCTGCCTTCAAAAGCTCCATGCTCAATACAGCCAGCAGTATTTACAGGGCAATCGACGTCCCAAGTGGGTGCTGCTGGTCGGCCGGCTGCTTTCGTGACAAACACCAGCAGGAAGTTTAAAAATTCTTCATAAAGCCTTTATATGGGAAAGAAAAAGGGCAAAAAAATGGAATTCCAGCCTCCCCAGCCCTGCCCTGTGCTGAGCCGGTTCAGCCCCGGAGCCGCTCCATGGGGCCAATAATTGCCTTCTGTTGCTGCAAGCCATGCAAACCCACCAAAACCCAAAGATTTATTTTTGCTGTGATGTCTCGCTGGATCACATAGAAGCTAGCAGCAAGCAAAAGGGGAACAGGGATGTGCTGAGGGCAGGAGGAGCCTGCAGCACCAACCGATGGGCTCCTCCAGGCCTGCAGGATGCACGGATGCAGGCAGGAGGGACGGATCTGCTCTGGGAACAGCTTAGGAGAGAGGACAGAGCTCTGACTGCAGCCCGGGCTGCTTGGTGCCCTGCTCCCTGCGGCAGCTGCTGGCCCACACCGCTGCATTGTTCCATGACAGATGCTGTTGTCAGCAAGCAGCACGAGAGAAGGGATAAAAGGGAGAGAGAAACCTGGCGAAGCCTCTGCTGCATCCTGAGCAAACGGGTTCTGTGGTAGCACCAACGTGGGGAGACAGCAGGGCTCGGTGGGGAGCCCCAAGTCTGCACCGAGCGCTGCCTGTGCACCATTTTACTTGGGGAAATAAGGGAAAAATCCAACAATAGAGAGATCCCGGAGAGGCTTTCCCTTTCTCCCTTTTTCTGCTGGAGTTTTTGCCATCCCTGCCAAGAGCGGGAGCAGCCGGAGGGCACCGGCTAATCCTGCCTCGCAGGTCCTGCGGTGGCTTAGGGCAGGAATTTGTGGCATTTGGGAGCAGGGGACGGCGCTGGGAGCCGTGGGGCAGCAGGAGCAGGGCTGGGCGTTCTGCACTGCTGCATGTGCTGCGTGCTGTGCTGCGCCGTGCAGTGCGTGCCAGGCCGCCCGTTGTCCTCCTGTTGGCCAAGTACCTGGGGCGGGTTGCACAAGCACCTCTGTAATGCAGGGATGGAGCCAAACGCGGCCAAACCCTGCGTGGAAGAGCTGCAAGCAGCTCGGCCCTGGGTGCTGAGCTGTGCTCTGCTTTTTCCAGTGCTCCCATCCTTCCAAACCCCACCCCGGGGCATGCAACCCTATAGGGTGAAATGAGGCAGATTTGCAAGGGGTCACACGCTGGCTGGAGCCACCATCAATTATCATCTCTGGATGATAACTGGCCACCACCAGCATCGCTGGAGCAGATTGCAGTGTGTGGCCGCGCTCTGCTCCCCCCAGCTGCTGCAAGAACCCCCCGTGGTGCGCGGGGGGGCCGGGCCCGATAGCAGCATGGGCTGGGATCAACGGTCTCGAACACAGAAGAGCCGTCACTACACATTAACCAGCTGTCCGATGGAGCAACGCTTCCTCCTGGCCAAGATCAACAGTGCCCGGGAGCACAGCCAGGAGATGGGAGCGAGCCGAGCCAAACCGAGCCGAGCTGAGCTGAGCCCAGCTGAGCCGAGCCGAGCCCAACTGCTGGGCTGCCCTGTGGCTGCACCAGGGGGGTCAGGATGGGGTGCATGGGGGGCACGGAGGGACATTGCACGGGAGGAGCAATGAAGCAGACCCTGCATCTGTTCCACGGTGCACGAGGGGCTCCAGCACATTGCACGAGGGACGGGGAGGGGGGTGGGCGGTTGCACGGTGCCGAGCGCCCCATCGCATCACACGTGGGGGTCGGGGGAATCCCCCCCCATCGCCCGGCCGGCCGTAGGGCGGAGCCTCCCCCGCGCCCGATGGAATTTTCCACTCTCCGCCGCCACGCGGGTTCCCGCTGGCCCCGCCCCCTCCGCGCGCGCGCGCCGCCCGCCCCCCGGAAGCCCCGCCCCCTTTTCCCGGCGTGCCCTGCGGCAGCAAGATGGCGGCCGCCATGGCGGTTGGGCTGAGCAGGCTGGGCCGCGGGGTGCGCGGGTTGTGCGGGCCGTTAA
>NW_024884280.1:3154-8714 GCF_019232065.1 Centrocercus urophasianus
TTCCCTTTCTCCTTGCTCCCCTTTTCCCCCCTCCCCTATTCCCCCTGTTCCCTTGGCTGTGGTTTCTCTCTCCCAGCCCAGTTCTGTGTGAGGTGATGATGACATTTCTGTGCTCTGGAGGCGAGAGGTGAAATCTCTCACTGTGTTGGTGTTGTTTCTTGACCTTTGGGCTCAGCCCGTGCTCTGTTGTTTCTCCCTTAGGCCATGGAATCACTGCTCCATCCCCCCAGAGCCATTCCAGCCTGCCTCGTTGTCCCTGTGAGGACGAAGCGGAGACTTTTCGTCCCTGAATGGGCCCGGGAGCTGCCCCCTGAAGAGAAGGAGAAGAGGCTGCAGTCCTTGGGCAGAACGTTTCCTGAGGATCGCATGGAACGGGCCTTCTACTTGGCCTGCACAGGTGGCACTTTGCTTTGGTCTCTTCTAACGGGCACAACTAAGGCAGACTAGAACTACTGTGACTGCATTGACAGTTATCTGCATGCAGCAAACTGAATGACTTGCTGTGCCCCGGGGGAGTGATAGCAGCTGCCCTGGTGCTGTCAGCCCTGTGTCTCGTGTTGGCCCCTTTGTACTCAGGGACCAGGAATAGCATGGGAGGCCGTGCTCCCTGCTGCTGATTGCCTTATCCTCGTACCTCAGGGCTGCAGGCAGTGAGAGCAGGCAGTAGCACAGCTTGTCAGCAGTGAGAGGTGCCCCCATTATTTATCCCAGTGCTCCTATTTCATCCTACAAATGTTTTCAATCCTGTTTCTCCATCCCCAGCAACCAAGGCGCTGCCTCTTTGTCTCCTTGATTCCCCTCCTGACCTCCCTTCTCTCACGCAGCCAGTATCATAGACCCTTACGTCCCTCCTGAGGGCGATGCCCGCATGACTTCCCTGTCCAAAGATGGGCTGAAGCAAAGAATGGAGAAGCTGAAGCAGTCTGCTGCCTCTCAGTTAGCGTATGTACCTCCTTTTCAATTAGTCTCTAGTGCTGAAGTTTTGCTCAATGTTGTCTTGCACCACAGCTGGGTAATGCAGTCGTCATCGTCCGAAACGCACAGAAGACATTTTTCATTTGCTCAGAGCTTTTTCTTGTCTTTTCAGCCTGCGGAAGGTAAAGGATCACGATCCAAATTTCAGCACTAAAACTTTCCCAGAGATGGCACAGGAGATCTATGTTGAAGCTCACAACAGTCTGGCAAAGTAAGACCCGTTCTGACCAGTGGGGTTACGTAGGACTTGCTTCTCTTTGCTTACCTGCTCTGGTTTTCTTGTCTTTGTATCCTTGTGTTTCATTGGCAACAAGTGCTTTATCTTTTGCTGCCCTCATCTGTTTGAACAGGAGGTGGCATTGGTGGTTTGGGAGACACTTTTGCTTTTCCTAAGGAGGTTCAAGTTGCAGAAAATTCATCTTGACCTGACTTGAAAAGGAGATAAGCTGTTGTACTGTTGGTGTTGTCAGCAGATGAGTGTGTGCTCAGGGCTGCTCAGCACCGTGCCACAGGGGTTCCACTGATTCTCTCCACTTTGTAGTAATAGAACACCTTTTAAAACTGCATCATCCTCGCTTACAATTCCAAACATCAGCAGAGGATTTAGGCCACGGCTGGCCTCCAAAGGATGTCATCGTGTCTCCCCTGCAGTCTTGTGCTCTGATTTCGTGCTGAGGTCGTAGCTGAGAGTCTTCCTTCTTCTGCTTTGCCAGAGGGTTGCAAATTGCCTGGAGAAGCAGGAATTTGGGAGTAAGCCTCTTCACAGTGCTTGTATCTGAGTAACTGGGTGTTTGTTTCACTTGCAGTTTCAACAAGCAGAAACTTCACTCCCTGGTCACAGAGCGCTGCTACCCGGTAGGTGTTTATCTGGGTGTTCCTTGATTGGGTTTAGAGAAAAGGCTGTGGAAGAGATGAGAAATTATCCCTTTTTTTTTCCTCTCACACAAATACATTACAGACAAAACAGGAAGGCAAAGCACAGGCCTGAGCAGTAATGCAGCATTCATTCCCAACCCGCCTGTAGCAGTTTGCTTCTTCGATTCGCACCACGATGCATTTGGTGCTGACTTCTTTTTTTGTTGCTTTCCAGGACATGGTGCGTGGCAACAGGTACAAAACCATCCGGTGGAGCTTCGTGGAGTCACTGCAGCCTCCACGTGTGGTTCACATCCGATGCACCAGCATTGTGAACCAGGGCAACCTGTATGGGCAGGTGACGGTGCGGATGCACAGCAGGCAGGTGTGTGTCCCCCCCATCCCTCCCTCCTGCCTTTCCCAGCTGATTCCAGCTCAATTCATCTTCCTGTTTGCAGACTTTGGCCATCTACGACCGCTTTGGGAGGCTGATGTACGGCGGGGAGCAGCTGCCCAAGGATGTTCTGGAATATGTTGTGTTTGAGAGGTACTTGGTCAACCCGTACGGCACGTGGAGGATGCACGGCAAGATCGTCCCAGCGTGGGCTCCACCAAAGGACCCCATTGTGAAGGTAAAGCTGTGGCCCCTGTCTGCAAAGTGCAGCTGCTCTGTGTTCCTTTGTTCCTCACATCAGGCAGTGCCACTGCCACAACCCTCTGCTCACCCTCCCTCGTGCTCTTACTACAGCTGCACGCCATGCTGAGTTTTGTCCTTGCTGTTTCAGACGGTGATGATTCCTGGCCCAGCCTTGGATCCCTCACAAGAGTATGAGGAAATGAAGTAGGGAATTTCAGAGCCTGAACTCGGAGAGAAGTGCAAACAACCCTGAGGGACAAAGCAGGGAATGTCTGTGGAGGCAGCAGGATGGACATCGCTGTGCCTTTGGTGCGCAGTCAGCAAACAAAGCAGCTTCAGAAATGGACTCCAGGCACTGAGAGACTGCCTGAAAAAAGGAGCAAGAGGGGCCTGGGAGGTGGCTCATGTGAGCTCTGAGGGCTGTGGGGCTGCTCTCCTGCCTGACTTCTGTGCTTGCACGGCTAGAGCTGCTGTCAGCACACATCTGGGCAGACGTGGGGCATAGGATAAACCTGGGGGCTCTCATTAAAGTCTGCAGCAGAAGCTGTTGGTGATTCCTTTTCCCATTCTTTCCCCCATCTGCACAAATTTCGAGTTGTTTTATTTTACCAGAAGGGCAACAAGCAGGCTTTAAATTGGTTTCTCCTGGGTGGATGCTGCAGTTGGAGTCCTGCTGAATGCGTGCTTGTTGCTGGCCATAAAACTTGTGATTCATAAGCTCAGTGTTTGTGTCAGCTAACATCAGAAGGCAGCACTTCTCACAGCTGCTGTGTTTCAAAGCATTGGCTGCAGGCACTCAGGAGCCTCGCAGCAGATGTCCTTAGTGGGTAGCTGGCACCATCCTGTGCACGTGGTGACGTTGACAGCAGGCCCTGTGCTTCTGCAGGCTGTGTGTCTGAAAGCCTCACGCCTGAGCACTCAGCCCTTTTGTGGATGCTGTTCTGTGTTACTGTCACGCTCTGCTAGGAGAGCAGCCAGAGTTGGAATCCCCATCATCTCTTGGTAATTGGGGGTGTCACAATCTGTCTGCCTCTCCTGGAGGATCCCACTGCATGCAGCCCTCTGCTGTGAGGCAGTGCTGCAGCACACGGCAGGGGGGCTGGGAGCAGAATAGTTTGAGCTGCCTGCTTGGTGGACGTGGCTCAGGCCTGACCGTGGGCACAGCTCTGTTCAGGTTTTGAACTAAAGGAGTGCATTTTCCAGGAGAGCAGCATTTCTTTCCAGTCTCCTCGTCACCTTTGCTGATATTTGGGCTGTGATATTTGCTGTGATTAAAGCACTGCTGTTCCTGGGCTTTCTTTACAGCCTCTCTGCTGCAGCTCATCCCTGAGCATCCCCCCCTTAATCAGCCACTGCGAGCACTCAGGATAAACATTTATTTCCTATCTGTACTCTTCCTTACACGAGTGGGTGATGGATATTTGGTGCTGGAGATCCCAATGCTCCTCCCAAGGAGAGAGGAAGCAAATGGAGAAGGGATGGTGGGATGAGCCCCGTATCCAGCAGCGCTGGGCTCTGGGCAGTTGCTCTCCTGTATGCTGCACTGCAGCTGCCCCTGCTTTGCCTCCCCTTGAGCTCATGACAGAGCATGAACCGCAGCCCCGTGGCGCTCGGGGCCCTGATGCCATTCAGCTCCAAACCTCTGTGATGCCCAAACAGTTCAGAGCCTGGATCTCTGACACAGGCAGCGTCGTTGCTGCGGTTGCTGCAGCACCGTGGCTTTGTTGGACGCTTCCACCCCCATCCACGCAGTGTGGGCAGCTCCCTGCACCCCAGGGCTGAGCTGAGTTCTACTCACAGTCCCACGGGCAGACCTCAGCTCTGGACGCTCCTGCATCCCTCTCACTCTCCCCAGGGCTTTTCTCCCCATGGCACACAGCGACCGCTCCCAGGGTTGGGCTGCTGGGGGCTTCCGGACCCTCCTCGGCTTCCCAGGGACAGACCTCAGCTGCGCTGGGCCCCCTGTGCTGCTGTGCTGCGTGAGCTCGCCCCGGTGCCGCAGGCAGGATGCGGCGCAGCGCCCGGTGCTCCCTGACCCCAACAGGGGCCGCTCTCCTGCGCTGTTCTCCGGGGCTGCAGCTCTCCTGCCCAGCACCGGGCTCTGCTGCTTCCCAGGGGCAGACGGCAGCTCTGCTCTCTGCGCTCTCACGCTTTCTGGATCCTTCCTTCCCCGTCGCCGTGCTCAGGGCTGGCTCCTCTGCCCCCACGCTCTCCCAGGGGCACACAGCCTCACGTTGGCTGCTCCCCATCCCTGCAGCTCTGGAATCACCCAGGCTCTTTGCCTTCCTCGGAGCTCCTTCCTCCAAATCTTCCTCCCAGGGGCAGATCTCAGCTTTATCCCTGGCTCTGGGCTCCTGACCCCTCGATGTGCAGAGCTCTGCGCTCTCCCAGGGGCACACGGCCTCACGTTCCCCACTGCCCCTCTGCTTTGCAGACGCGTTTCCTCCCCTCTCTTTCTGCAGACCCCGACGTGCAGCAGCGCCTTTGCCCCCTCCCGATGCGCCTTCCTGGGCTTCTCTCAGTTCCCCTTTATCAGATGGGAGAGCAGCCCCCTCCCAGGGGCAGATTTCCTCTCTGCCCCCGGAGCTCCCCAGGGTCTCCCAAGGGCAGATCTCTGCCTTTGGGCTCTCAGCACTGCGGGACACCCCCAGGCTCTCCACGGACCTTGCAGGGCTGACGAGAGCTGCCTGACGTGTGAAGCGCTTCGCAGCCCCCCCAGAGCTCAGCTTCACCCTTGGCTGCTCCACAGGGGGGGTGGCCGTTTCCCAGGGGCAGATCTCCTCTTTGCTCCCCCCTGCTCCCCCCTGACTCTCCCAGGGGCAGATTTCTGCTTTGTTGACCCCTGGCCCCTCCTGTTCCTCCCAAGGGCAGATCTCCGCTTTGCTCCCACCTGATCCACTCTGTCCTTCCCAAGGGCAGATTTCAGCTTTGCTCCCCCCTGACCCCCTCTGTCCTTCTTGAGGGCAGATTTCTGCCTTGCTCCACGCTGACCCACCTTGACTCTCCCAGGGGCAGATTTCTGCTTTGCTGACTCCTGATCCCCCCTGTTCCTCCCAAGGGCAGATTTCTGCTTTATTCCCTCCTAACCCCCCC
>NW_024884280.1:8814-22943 GCF_019232065.1 Centrocercus urophasianus
TGTGCTCTGTGCTCCTCGGTCCCCCTCCACCCGGGTTTGCCGTCCCCTTTGAGAACCCTGCACACATCCAGCTGCGCTCCTCCCTGCCCCCCAGCCCCCCTCTCTGTGTCCCATGGGGAGACCCCCGCCTCTGCACTCCTGCTCCTGGTGGGCAGCCCCTCGCTCCCCCCCCCACAAGCAGCAGGCTGGCTGCCACCCTTCCCCAGCGCCTTCGTGGGGCTGCTTCCCACCATTGGGACCCCCCCGGTTCCCTCCTGCTGGGACGCAGACCCCCCCGGGGCACTCAGTGCTTCCCAGGGACAGACCTCAGCCCTCGGCCCCGCGCTCCCTGCACTCTGTGCTACACAGAGGGCGTCAGTGCCAGAGGGCTGCATGGCCACCGAGGGTGACATCGGACCCTCACCAGCGCCCGTGCCCCCCCCGGCAGCACCATCCTTCTGTCCCTCTGCCGTCCCCTCGCTGTCCCCCATCATTGGGGTCTCAGATGCAGAGCTGGCGGTGATGCACTGAGAGGGTTCCACATCCCCATCCCGCAGGTTGGGATCTGGGCTGCTCCCTGCTGGGGGCGGCGGGGGGGTCTCTACCAGACCGGGCTGCCCCCCCCCCGCCACCCTCCTCCTGCTCACGTCCCCGTTTCAGATCGCTGCTCTCTCTGCTTTCTTTCAGGCTGCGTTTCGCTCTGGAGCGGTTGATGGCTCTGATGGCAAACCCCAAACTTCTGAAAGCCTTTTGTGGGGGCGGCTTGAGGCTCGGGGGGGTCCCCGCCGTGTCCCCGGGGGGGTCGGAGGTCGGAGATTGGCCGCTATTCTGCTTTTGCCTCAGCATCTCCTCCTGGAGCAGCTCCCACGGACAAACCTCGGCGGGGATGGGGGGAGCGGAGCGCAACTCCGACGGGGGGGACGCGGGTTTCGCTGCCGTCCCCGCAGGCGGCCCCGGAGGCTCCGCGCTGTTCCCGTGGCGGTGCGGGAGGCTCTGGTAGCGCACGGGGGGGGGCGGGGGGGTCCTCTTCACCACCACGCGCACCCGCCCCGCGGGATGGGGGCCGTCCGCGCTGACGCTTTTAACGGGCGCGTAAGTGACGCGTTTCGTCCCCTTGCTGTCAACCGGGGGGGAAGCATCACGGGGGGGACCCCCGTCCGGCAGCGGGGCGGGGGGGGGGTGGCCGCGGCCGGGGTTGCAGAGGTGCAGAGGGACACCCCTTCCTGCTCCGAGGGTCCCGAGGACGGGGTGACCGCGCCCGCACCGGCGCTCAGCGACTTCTGCAGAAGCACCGCGCGGAGCCGGGTGGGCTGCCCGTGCCCCCCGAGCTGCTGGGCGCTGGCCGATCTGGGCAGCAGCGGAGAGGCGCACAGAGATTCGCTGTCGGAAGGCTCCGCGCAGCCCCCCGCCGCCGCGTCCTGTGCCGGATGCTCGGAGCTGCGGGATCGGAGCTGGCCGCCCCCCTCCCGTCCCCCCCCGCCGGTACCGTCGTGCGGCCGTTTGGACGAAGAGCGGCGGCTGCCGGAGCTGCGGGCCGGGGGCGGCGCGGGGAGGTGCGGGTTGCGGGCCGCCATCCGCCTCGTCCGCAGCGTCTCCAGCTGCGCGTACAGCTGCTTCAGCTCCTCCTGGGGGTGTGGGGGACAAAAGGGGGGGAGCGCGTCCGACGGGACCGAACCGGGACCCGACGCCGCGCCCGTCCGATCCGCCCCGCCCCGCGATGCGCCATCACCGCGTCCCCGCGAAGGGAAACCGCCCAGCCCCGTCCTCCCACCGGCCCCCCCGCTTTGCATCAGGAGAAAGATCGCAACAGGCACCTCTTCCTGTGCGGGGCGGCACAGCGAGCGTCAAAAGAAGGTCCCGAGCGTGTCACCCACCCGGATGTCATCGGGGTCGAAGCTGCGCTCGCTCCATGCGGACGCGATGCTGCTGCTCAGCCCGGAGCGCCGCGCGTCCACCTCATCCTCGTACACCTCCGCCGCGATCTCCTCCCGCAGCGGCGATCCGGCGTGCAGGAACTGCGGCGGGGCAGCTCGAAGGGAGCCCCAAACACATCGGAGCCCGCGGCCACTTCCCCATAACCGCCGCCCCATAACCGCCTCTGCATTGCCTACTTCCCCATAAACCACCTGCACTGCCCACCTCCCCATATCCCACCTCCTCATAGCCACCTCCCATACCCGTCACCTCATAATCACCACCCCACTACCCACCTTCCCATAATCATCACCCCATAGCCACAACCTTAGAACCGCTGCCCACCTCCTCATATCCCATCTCCCCACTGCCCAACACCCCATAGCCACCTCCCCATAGCCATCATCCCATACCCAACACCCCATAGCCACCACCTCATAACCACTGCCCCGCTGCCCACCTCCCCATATCCCACCTCCCCACAGCCACCATTCCATAACCACTCCCCATAACCACCATAACCCCATTACCCACCTCCTCATATCCACCACCCCCCTGCCCACCTCCCCATAACCACCACCCCATAGCCACCACCTTATAACCACCACCCTACTGCCCTCCTCCTCATATCCCACCTCCCCACTGCCCAACTCCCCACAGCCACCACCCCACCGCTCACCATCCCACACCACCACCCCACGGGCCACCTCCCCATAGCCATCATCCCATATCCACCACCTCCCCACAGCCACCACCCCACCGCCTCCCCATCCCCCATAGCCGCGGGCTTAGGGCCGTGCGTTACCTTGGGGACAAAAAGCAGCCCCAGGGTGACGGTGACGGTGCCGTGGGTGTGGGCGAAGCAGAGCAGCAGCATCCAGTCGGGGTGCAGCGACGGCACCGCGATGAACCTGGAGGGGGGAAGGAGGCACCGCGGGGTCCCACAGCTCCAACCCCACATCCACGGTGCAGAGGAATGCTTTGCGGCCACGTGGGCATCCCGCACCGTACCTGACGGCGTGGAAAGCGGCCGAGAGGAGCAGCTCATTGTGCAGCGCGATGCCCATATAGCGCGGCTCGTGGAAGGCGGAAGGCACCGCACGCGCAGCCCAGCACAGCGCGCTGCCCCACAGCAGGAGCAGCAGCTCGGCTGCAGGACAAAGCACACGGCATGGGCACCTCTGTGGGTACGCGGAGCAGCGGGGAGGGCTGCGGGCACCCGGGGAGGGGGCGCTCAGCCGTCTCTCACCGACCACCATCATGTAATCCCAGCGGTCGTGGCTGCAGACGGAGAAGTGCAGCCCTCGGGCAGTCTGCGCACGGACCACCAGCGGGACGTTCCGGCCGACGTTCTCCAATGCTGCCACGGTCCACGCTGCCAGAAACCACAGCGGGGGCAGCAGCAGCAGTCCCAGAGCCCGCAACACGCGCCCGCTGGCCGTGTAGGACACACGCTGTGCTGCACGGACCAGGAACGCCCTCAGCACCCTGCGGGACACCGGGGGTGAGCGTGGGGTCGGACCTCATCCAGCATCCCAGCAGGACCCCCCCCCGTTCCCCATTACCTGTACAGCTTTAGGGTGATGGTGCCGTACACGATGGCGAAGCCCAGCACGCGCACCCAGCGCAGAGCGATGCAGCGGAAGGTGCTGGGCTTGAAGTAGAGGATGAAGACCTGGGGCGGGAGGGGGAGGGGATGGTGGAGGTGGTGCGGGGCTGCAGAGCCGTGCCCGTGTTCAGCGCACAGATCCCGAGGTGTCGGGGAGAAAGGGGAAAGGCCGCGGCAAGTGGCAGCCTGGGGACGGCAGGGCTCCCAGCCCAGCCTTTGCTCTCTGGCACACAGAGGGGGTTTGGGCGGGGGTCCCACGGCCATGGGGAGGAGGAAGGAGGTTTGGTTTCCTAAGAAGATTCTGCCCACAGCTGTCAGATCTGTGACGGCAATGCCGACAGTGCAGTGTCCTGCGTGGCGCCAGTCCTGACCCACGGCAAAGCCCCGTGGGACCCAGCTGTGCCCCATGGCAGCAGGGTGCAGCCCACAGTCTATGGGGCTTTCTGCAGGGAGGTGCGGGGGCAGCAGGGGAGGAATTTGGCCGCGCACTCACGGGGAAGTAGAGCAGCAGCGACCCGAAGAGGATCGTCTCCAGGAGCACAACGCCCGACGCCCGGATCCTCTGCGGGGACAGAGGGCCATCAGCAGCTCCCGGGGCCCGGAGGGGGGGCGGCCCTCATTTGGGGGGCGCCCGAGGAGGTGGGATCGTGAGGACCCCGCGCTGCTCTCGCCTTGCTCCGCCGGCAGTGATAAGCGAGCAGCATGCAGAGGAACACGGCCAGCATGCAGCACGCCTGGCAGCACAGCACGGCCGCACGCAACGCGCGATCCTCCTGCACCTCGCAGGGCGCATCGTCCCGGCAGTTCGCACAGCCCTCCCGGCACCGGCGGCACGCCAAGCGAGCGGCATCCTCAGGCGGCACTGCGGATGGAACGGGGGGGGGGTTGGTGTCCCAAAGCATCGCCCCGTGCGCCCTGCGGGGCTTTGGGGGGAGGTCGGGGGGTCGCACGGCACGCACCTGCCCCGCCGCTGAGCCCGTAGAAGCCCGGCTTGCAGCGACACGCGTACTGCCCCAACACGAAGCCGCGGTTCTGCTGCGGGATGCACTGCGGGATGGGGGTACGGCTGCTCTGCGGGGTCGTCCCGCACTGCGCTCATAACCACACAGGGCAGCGGGGGCTGCGGCGGCTCGGTGACAGCCGATTCCCCCCCCCCCCTCACCTCCCCCGCAACGCAGCGGTTAAACATTTGGGAATTAAAAGTCAAAGCCTGGCACCCAAATCCCCCCCTAAAACCTAAATGGACACCTAATGCGGCGCGCTGCTAATCCGGGGGGGCGGAGCGGCCCCTAATCCACGCGGTCGGGGGGGACGGGGGGCACCTCCGGGGGTCGGGACGCCGCTCAGACCCGCTGGGACCACCCCGAACTCTGAGTTGGGGTGGGGGCAGCCGATGGGGGGGTCAGCGCCAACCCCCCCGGGGATGCTCCGCCCATCGGTCCCCGCTGTCCCGACGCGGGTGGCAGCCGGGTCACCCCACGGCGCTGCCGAGGGAGGGAGATTTGCACAATAAACCGCAGAGCGGTGCGGGAGCGGCAGATGGGGGCGGGGGGGATGGGGGGGGCGGATCAGCACCGACGGACGGGCAGCGGGGACGGTGCGACGGGGGGAGGGGGGAGCGGGGCAGCCCCACTGCGCGAGGGGATCCGACAGGGTTCTAGAAGGTGGGGGTGGGTGCTGGGAAGTGGGGGGTTTAATGCTGGGATCGGTGCGGTCTGGGTACCTGGGTGCTGTTGAGGTCGCAGCGGTGGGTGCCCGCGAACCACCCCGTCCCGCTGTCGCATTGATCGATGCCCACATCCCGCAGCTCGATGTCCACCCGCACGGCTCCCCTACAAAACCGCGATGGGGTCAGACCGGGAGGGGGCACACGGGAACCGGGGGGTTGGGAGGGGGGGCAAACAGCGGTGGCAGAGCCGGGTGCGGGGACACAGAGCCACCTGGAGAGGTCCTGACCCTCGGGAGGGTCTCACATCCACACGTGCACAGCACTGCACACACGTGCATGCACAGCAACACGCGTGTGTCTCCCAGCATCCCCAAAGATGCACACGCATGCATGCAGTCTCACATGCACGCATGCACACACGTGCACACACACACACAGCTGCACAAACACGCTTCCCAACACGCACACACACGCAAACACAAATGCATGCACACAAGCACACTTCCCCCCCCCCGCACTCCCCCTTCTCACTCACTTGAACTCGGGGCTGAGGTCGGGCTTCAGCCCATAGAAGGCAGCAGACAGAGCGACGGCCCAAACGGGGACGAATTTCCCATCTCGGCACTCGAGGAACGGCTGCGACCACCGCACGTGGCCCGGCCCCGCCACGTACCCATCGCCCCGCCGCCACTTGGGGGTCTCCATGGAGCGCAGGTCGTTGCTCAGCACCCGTTTGCGGAGCGGAGGACCGCGCCGTTCCCGCAGCTCCGCCACCCATTCGCCGTCCGAGCTGCGGTTCCCCGGCGCGGACACGTCCCGAAGGTGGATCTCCCCGTCGACGGCCGTGGCTTGCAGCACCAGGCGGGGGGAGGGGGCAGCCGGGTGGGCGTCCAGGGCCAGCAGGGAGCGGCGCGCCCATGGATGCCCCCCCGCCAGGCTGCGCGTCAACGCCTGGTACCATTCCACGTCCTCGGCCACGCTGGCCTCGCGGAGGTCGTTGCCCTGCAGCAGCATGTTGAGGAAATTGGCCGCCTGGGTCAGAGCTTCGGGGGCGGCCCGCAGGGCGGCTCGCAGCGCCGGTGGGGGGTCGGGCCCCGGGGGTCTCAGCGCGGCGCTGCGGCTGCAGTTGGTGAGGGCCAAACGCCGCGCGTCGCCCGTCCGCAGGAAGGAAAGCGCCGCGGAACCCTCCGGGTCCCCCCGCGGATCCGTCGGGGGGTCGTCGGGGGGCGGCGGAGCCCCCGCCCGCAGCGGCAGAAGCAGCAGCAGCAAGAGGAGGAGAAGGAAGGCGGCCGGAGCGCCCCAGAGCGGCGGCCCCCCCGGGGGGGTCATGGTGGCACGGTGCCCGCGAGCCGCGCTCCGACCGCCGCCTGTTTTCCTCCTTCGCAGACGTCACGGCCCCACGCTGCGCTCGGCGCTGCTCCGACCGCCCCGACCCCCCCGTCCCCGTCCCCCCCCCACCCCCACCCGGTGCTGCCGTCGGGCTCCGGTTCCGCCGCGGGGAGCTCAAAGACCCCCCCCCCGCCCCGGATCGGCCGTGACGGAAGAGCATCCCGACGGGCCGCCATGGCAACCGGGTGCCGGCCCCACAGCCTCACAGCCCCATATCCTCGCATCCCACTGCCCTGTCATCCCAGTATCCCAACATCTCAGCACCCCGGTACCCCAGAAACCCGTGATGCCACCATCCCAGCATCCCCACGTCCCGTTATCCCAGCATCACAGCACCCTGTTATTCCAGTGTCCAGTTATCTCAGCATCCCATTATCTCGGCACTTCTGCTCTCAGCATCCTCACATCCCGCTTCCCATCCCCCCAGCATCCCGTTATCCCAACATCCCAACATCCCAGCATCCTGTTATCCCAGTGTCCCAGAACCCAGCATACCACAATCCTGCTCCCCCTCTCCCCTTCAGAGGATGCTGAGAGCCCCCAAAACAGGCAGGGACGGAAGTGGGGAGGGGGGGCACGCAGGGCAGCGTGCGGCCCGGGATGGGGGGCGTCCGGTTCCCTCCTGGCTGAGAGGGGAAACCGAAGGTGCAGGAACGGCAGCGCCGTGCCTCAATTTCCCCACTCGGCCGAGGGGGCGTGGCCTGAAGGGCGTGGGCGTGACCTCAAGAGACACGGGCGTGGCCTCTAGAGCGTGGGCGTGGCCTCGCAGACGATGGGCGGCGCCTGGAGGGGGCGTGGCCGTGTGCTTTATGGGCGTGGCCTCGGGGATAGTGGACTGGAGCCTGGTGAAGGGGCGTGGCCAAGACCGGAAGCTGAGAGGCGTGGCCACGTGCGGTCTGCCCGTGGAGGAGGGAGCGGCGGCGGCCGTGCGGGGGGCGGCGGGACCGCTCCGCTCCCGGGGCGCCATGCGGCGGCCGTAGCGATGCAGCGCGTCGAGCTGCGCGACGGGGAGGCGGCGGCCGCGGCTTCCTACCGGGTGCTCAGCCGCCTGCTGGGCTATGGGGCCGGGCCGGAGGCGGGGGCGGCCGGCGGCCCCGGTAGCGGCGCGGCGGTTGCGGGGCCGCCGGGCCCAGGCGGAGCGCGGTTGCCGCTCCCCGTCCCCGCTCCGGGAGGGGCCGCTCGGCCGCCGCCGCAGCTGATGGTGTTCCGTAACGCCGCCGAGGGCCGGCCCGGAGAGGAGGAGGCGGGCGGCGGGGAAGGCCCGGCGGGCGGCCCCGAGCTGCTGTGCCCGCGGCATCGCTGCGCGTTGGAGCCCAAAGCGGCGGCGGTGGCGGCGGGGGGCGGCTGGGGGCCGCCGGGGGGGCTGGAGCTGCAGCTGGCGGCCCTAGGGCTGCGGCCCCCGACGCTGGGAACCAAGGGCCCCGCAGCCTGCCCGTGTCTCGGGCCGCCCGCCGCCGAGGAGACGAGCGACGCGCTGCTGGTGCTCGAGGCGCTGGAGCCCGACGAGGCCGAGAGCTGCTCCGAGGAAGAGCCGGGCAGCCCCGGCGCCGCAGACCCGCAGGAGCCGCCCCGCGGAGCCGCCGCCGCGCGGAGAGCCGGGCCCGGCCCCGGGGCAGCGGGAGGAAGGAAGGGATCGCTGCGGGTCCGCCTGAGCCGCCTCTTCCGCACCAAGAGCTGCAGCGGAGGGTCGGCCCCCGGGGACGGGAGCGGAGGGAGTCGGCGGGGAGCGGAGCTGACGGCCTCGGCGCACAGCCTGAGCGACGGCGGAGGGGCCCGGGGCCGCGGGCAGGAGGAGGGCAGGTACGGAGCCGGGTTTCGGGGCTGCTGGGGGGGCAGGATGCGCGGGCGGTGCGGGAGGGGCCGTGGAGCCCCAGGGCCGAAGCAGGAGAGCGGCTTTTGGGGGGATGTACGGGGGTCTGCGCGCCTTCCTGCGGCGTAGAGGGCTTCCCTGGGGGTCGCAGCTGGGGATGCTGGAGGTGCTGATCCCGCAGCTCTGCGCGGTGCTGCTGGGCTCCGTGGCTTCAGCAAAATGCAGTGCTCCATCCCTGCAGGTGGATGGGATCCTGGGCAGCCTTTGGGGAGCACCCAGGCTGTGGCGTGGCTCGGAACTGAGTGGGCTGTAAGGTTCCCTCCAACCTCATCCCCTTTAGGGTTTGGATTCTGAGCTGCTCCCTCCAGCTCTGCACCCCATGGCCACTGTGTCCCCCTGGTGTGGGGCTGCCAAGCTGTCGTGGAGGGGCACAGCCACCAGTCACTGCCTGGCACTGCCGACAGCTGGCCCTTATCCTTTGCATCACAGAGGACACGTGGTTTGGCTCAGCAGTGCATGGAGACCATGCGAGTCCTCCCACATCGCCCCATCCAATCATCAGGGTGTCCCTAATGGTAACCTGTGGTCTATGGGAGCCCTGAGATCAGGGGGCACAAAAGCAGCAGCAGCTCCATCACAGCCACGGAGCTGCTGTGCTTTTCCCTGGTCAGCACAGTGCTGCTGTTCTACCAAAGGTTACTTCAAGGTGCCTGATGCAGCAGCTGTTGTGGTTCAGGGCCTCAGAAAAGGCAGAGCTTTCCAGGAGTGCCCTCCTGCCCAAGAGCTCAGAGCTGCTGCAGTGCTGCTCCTTGTGCTGCAGTGTAAGGCTTCTCTCTGAAAGCTGCATCCGTGGGGCTGCTCTTCTTGCACCTGCAGTTCAGAGTTGGTGCAGGTTTAGCAGTGGTTCTGCGGTCGGCTCAGCAGCCCAGGCTTCTGAGTTGGAGGGCCGACCTGACCTTGTTTGGTACTTCATCTCTGTGCGATGGTGGTGTGGGAAGGCTGTGGTTGTGCTGCGTGGCTCTGGTTGGCGAGGGCAGCTCTCATCCTGCTGCAGGTGTTGGTCTGAAGTCTGTTTTTGAGGAGTGCGTGGCTGATCGCCGATGAACCGTCCTCCTTTGGGAGCTGGGGAGCAGCTGAACCCCCAAACAGGCACGAGAGACCTGAAAAGGAAGCAGTTGGATGAGCTTTTATATCTTGAGATGAGTTCCCTCAGCTCCAGGTTCAGCAGAGTGCTCCCAAAGTGCCTGTGATCATGCAGTGTGTTTGAGGCACAGTGTTGGGTTTGGAGCAGCAGCGCTGCCTGTTGTGAAACAGCTTCTTGGCTCCAGCAACCACACTTGCTTGGGGTTTTCTTTCCTAAGACTTGATTAATCACCTTGCCAGAGATTTGCTTAGCAGCAGGACGGAGCCCTGGCCTTGCTGGTTGGCTGTCCTACTTAAACCAGAGCTCTGCTCCAGGGGTTGGATCAGCACGTGCTGCTGTCTGCAGGCTGGGTGCATCTTGCTGAGGGTTCTCCCAGCCCGAAAAAGATCAAATGAAGCCCGTTCATGATTTCATCCCCCTCCCCCATTATTTTGTATTTCCAACAGGAAACACAGACTGACAAGAACTCAAAGTGCCTTTTCCCCGGTTGTTTTCAGCCCCCTCTTCACAGGTAAGGATTTGAAGGGGCTGCACTCTGGTCTTCTGCAGGGCAACGTGTGCTGAGCGCTGCAGGATTCAGGCAGATTCCCGGGTGCCACGTGTGTTCATTGAGCAGCAGGGCTGCTCAAAGCCAGGGCTGCTCCTGCTCTATCAGCTGTTGCTGGGGGAAGATGGGAGCGTAGGGTTTGTAGTTCCTGCACCTGCTGGCACCTCAGCACCTCTCAGCTTCCTTTGAAGCAGCCCAGCATACCTGGATGCTGTTGGCAGGGTGTGGAAATGAAAGAGCATCTGCATGCACACGTGTGCATCTACACCCACAGAGCCCCAGGGGAAAGCACCTCGGGTAAGGACTGCACCTAAATACCCCTCTAATGATACTGATTAATGGGCAGAGAGCTTTCACAGGCAGGAGGAAGCTGAGTCAGTGCTGTCCTAGGCTGAGTGTCAGGGCAGGTTGCAGGAGGTCGGGGAGCTGCTGCTGTTGCTGCTGCTATTGCTGCTGCTGGAGCACATCTGGGGGGGTTGAAGTGGTCTCTGAGGCTGTGGGTGCAGAGATCTTGGTGCTGCTGGTGGCTGGCAGCTGGTTGGGCTGAATTCTGACCGACGCCTCCGTTGTGGCAGCGGCACTTTGGTTGTTGGCAGTGCTTCTTTATTGGTGCAGTGCTGAGGCTTTAAGTGGGGTTTGATGGCTTCGTTTTGTCTCCCACTATTTTGGAGTAAACTTAAGCTTTCCCACTTTACCTTGGACGTCTTCATATCGTTGCTTTCCCCAGGCTCTGTCCCGAGGTCAGAGCCTTTAGGCTCTATCCCACTCCCTTGTGAACGTCAGGAGTTGATCCCTTCATGGCCTGCAGGCTGAGATGTATTTCTCTTAAACCACCCGAGTCACCTGCATGCAAAACCTGACCAAGAGCTGACGGGATCTGCTGCCCCTTCCCCTGCCCCTCTGCCTCCCCTGGTGCTCACAGTTTTCCCTCTGCCATCCTCCAGGTGAAACGGTGTCTCTGGTGGACGTGGACATCTCTCAGCGAGGACTGAGCTCCCCTCACCCCCCGACTCCACCGCCGCCTCCGCGCCGAAGCCTCAGCCTGCTGGGTACGTGGTCTGTTTGGGTGCAGGGCTTCTCTCTGCTGCCCCACAGCGTTTCTTGCTGCTCCTCCATAGCATCAGCATCTTCTGTAGGTCCCTGCTGTGCTTCACAATTTGGGGACCATGAGCTTGGCGTGGTTGCTAAGCATCTTTGTGCTCAGGATGGCAGCCCTGCTGAGCGCACATCGCGTGTGCCAGGGAGGCAAAACCTGCTTTAAACACCTGCCTTGTGCTGCAGGCTGTGTGCATGGAGGTAACTAACTAACTCCTTTGCTTTAAGGGTGCAGGCTGCTGGGCTGCTCCCACAAGCTGGTGGAGCATCACAAGCTCCATCTCCTGCTCCCCCTCCGGTGCTCAGTGCCAGTTTGCTCATTGCCAGCAGCGCAGAGCTCGCTTGCTTTCCTTTCATCTGAATGCCTCTTGCCTCTGTTCTCTCCTAGATGATATCAGTGGGACGCTGCCTACATCTGTCCTAGTGGGTCCGATGGGGTCTTCCCTGCAGTCTTTCCCTCTGCCTCCGCCTCCTCCGCCCCACGCCCCAGGTCAGAGCAGCTCTGGGGCTTCCTTTGCACTTCCCCTTTGGTTTCCTGCCCTAAAGGACCCAAAGGACCTTTAATTGGCCCTTTGTGTTGGGATGGGTTAATTCCTTCCTTTGGTGCTTTTCCCTTCCCTCCCAGCTAGCACAGCAAACAGCAGGTGAAGGTGCTGAGTCACCTTGGAAGAGCTGTTTGACACCTCACGAGGATGCTGTCCTCCTGTCTGTCAGTCCAGCTTCCTCCTCTGCCTGCTGCATTGGGAGCTGAGCGCTCTGGGGCCCGAGCAGCTCAGCACTGACTGCACTGTGCTGTCCCTCCCTCTGCAGATGCCTTCCCCCGCATCGTTCCCCTCCGACCCACAGAAGCAGCACCCAGCCAACCCACCCCTCACCTCCAGTGCCCTCTGTACCGCCCGGACTCCAGCAGCTTTGCAGCCAGCTTGCGAGAGCTGGAGAAGGTGGGATCTGCATGGGGAGATGTGGGGAGGGAAGGGCAGTGGGGCAGGGCTCTGCATTTTGAATCGTGTTGTGAGTGAGTGGAATGATTTGGGTTGAGAGGGTTTGACCCCTATACAGGCTGCATGGAGCCCCATCTGGGTCTATGGGCACCTGCAGGGATGGGGCACACAGCTCTCTGGGCAGCCCGTGAGCCAGAGCCTCGCCACCCTCAGAGTCTTGAATTTCCACCTCACATTTGGCCTAAATCTCCCCTCTTTCACTTCAAAGTCGTCCCCCCCTTGTCCTATCACTGGCAGTCTGTGTGAGAAGTCGCTCTCCCTCCTGTTTATAAGCTCCCTGTAAGTGCTGGGAGGTGAGTTTTCCCCAGAGCCTTCTCCAGCAAGCCCAACACCCTCAGCCTTTCCACAGGAGAGGTTGCTCCAGCCCTCTGGGAGCTGCTTTTGGAGCTGGCTGGGGGCACAAAGTTGAGGCAGGACCAGAAAACACCCCCCAGTGAGGTCCTGGGCGAGTGAAGGAAGGCATCTCGTGTTCCTTCCCCACTTCTGGGTGGTAAATGCAATGGTGGATGCCGACCTGTGTGACCTGGTGTAGGGAACCTGCTTTGCAGGGGGGTTGGACTCGATGATCTCTGCAGGTCCATTCCAACCCCTACAATGCTGTGATTCTGTGATCCAGGAGCAATGAGTCCACGCTTGGGATGAATAGAAGCAGGAAATTAAATTTAGGTATAAAAGTGAATTAACGAGAGCGGATATTGGCTGTGCCTGCAGTCCTTCCTCACTAGCAGCCTGCTGACGTGGCCTGTCTCGTTCCTGCAGTGCGGGTGGTACTGGGGACCCATGAACTGGGAGGACGCAGAGATGAAGCTGAAAGGGAAACCAGACGGATCCTTTCTGGTGCGGGACAGTTCTGACCCCCGTTACATCCTGAGCCTCAGCTTCCGATCGCAGGGCATCACCCACCACACCAGGATGGAGCACTACAGAGGTGAGGGCTGGGGGTGGCTCTGGGGTGCTCTGAGCTCAAGGAGCCGCAGCGGCGCCCTTCCCTTTGCTCCAGCTGCATCCCTGCAGCAGCATCAGTGGCTTCAGCCCTGCTGCGATGGCCTCGTGCTGAGTGTGCTGCAGCAGAGTGGAAAACTGCAGAGCTGAGCACTCTGCTGGACCGATGGGGATGAGAAATGGTGGGGGCTGAGGGAATGGTGAATAGGTAACTGCTCGACCTTCAGGTTTCAGGTAGATGTGAGCAAGAAATTGGGATTTTTGTCTTTTTTTAATAGGAGAGCTGAGCAGGCAGCCCAGGGAGGCTGCTGGTGTTTGTGCATTGACCCTGCTGGGATTGCATCTGCTTGCCACCTCTAAGGTGGTGATGCTTCAGACCCTTCAGATCGGAGCTCGCTGGCTCCCAGTGCTCAGTGGGCACTCCTGTTCCTCCAGTGCTCTGCCTGGGGGTCTTCCCAGTGAAGCAGGATGGAGCTGTGCAGAGAGAAGCACGTTTTGGGTGCTGTGAGCTCAGTGCAGCCCTTCTGCTGGCTGTGGGCTGTGAGTGCAGCGCTGCCTCTTCCAGATGCTGCAAAGCCAGGAATGTTTTTGCTCATCCACGACACCACTGGGCAGGAATATGATGCTGGAGACCTACGGTTTGGCTGCAGCTCTGTAGCAGGGAGTGCTGCTCCCTGGTGCAAGAAGCAGGCAGTGCCTGCTTGCATGCAACAGAAAGGTCTGGCCAGAGGCTTCAGCCTATGTAGGGATCTGCATGCAGCTAGGGGGCCTGCTTTCCTGCTCTGCAGTCTCATTGCTTGCCATTGAAGCTGAACGTGCCCTGTTTGAGGCTGCAGAGCTGACTGGGAGCTGCCACCCAGCCTATGGGCGAGTGTGGATCTCCTGCAGCCAGCAGCAGCTCCCCGGTGATGTGAGACTCCTGTGTCCTGTTGGCAGGGACCTTCAGCCTGTGGTGCCATCCCAAGTTTGAAGACCGCTGCCAATCTGTGGTGGAGTTCATCAAGAGAGCCATCATGCACTCCAAAAACGG
>NW_024884281.1:0-22283 GCF_019232065.1 Centrocercus urophasianus
CCCGGCCCGCACCACGGCGGCCGAGGCGGGGGAACGCTGCGGGTGCCGCCGCCCCAGGAGCTGCCCGGCGGCGGCGGCGGGGGCGGGCGGGGGGGGGCGGGCGGCCATGGTGCCGGGCATGGCCCCGCTGCTGGACGGCGCCGAGTTCCGGCCCGAGCTGTCGGTGCCGCTACACCACGCTATGAGCGTGCCCTGCGAGCCCTCGCCGCCCGGCATGGGCATGAGCGGCACCTACACCACGCTGACGCCGCTGCAGCCGCTGCCGCCCATCTCCGCCGTGTCCGACAAGTTCCACCACCCGCACCCTCACCCGCACCACCACCACCACCACCACCACCAGCGCCTGGCAGGCAACGTCGGCGGCGGCTTTGCGCTGATGCGGGACGAGCGCGGGCTGCCCGCCGTCAACAACCTCTACGGGCCGTACAAGGAGGTGCCGGCCGTGGGGCAGAGCCTGTCCCCGCTGGGCGCGGGGCTGGCCCCCCTGCACGGCGCTCAGCAGGGCCTGCACGGCTACGGGCCGCCGCCGCCCCCGGGCCACGACAAGATGCTGGGGGCCGGCTTCGAGGCCGTGCCGCACCTGCCACGAGGGCTGCCGGCGGCCCCGGCCCCGCTGCCGCACCTCAATGGGCAGCACCCCCCTGCCCCGCCGCCCCACGCGCTGCCCACTGCCCGCGACCGCCCGCCCGCCGCCGCCCCCGCGCAGCAGCTGGAGGAAATCAACACGAAGGAGGTGGCCCAGAGGATCACGGCGGAGCTGAAGCGCTACAGCATCCCCCAGGCCATCTTCGCCCAGCGGGTGCTGTGCCGCTCTCAGGGCACCCTCTCGGACTTGCTACGGAACCCTAAGCCTTGGAGTAAACTGAAATCCGGCAGGGAGACCTTCCGGAGGATGTGGAAGTGGCTGCAGGAGCCGGAGTTCCAGAGGATGTCAGCCTTAAGGCTCGCAGGTAGGCTCCGCTCCCCAGACCCCGCGGCGCTGCCCTGGCTCGGGGCACTTCCTCGGAGCGTACGTGGGGCAGCCCCGCTCCCTCCCTCCCTCACCTCCCCCGTTGGGCGTTCCCGATGCCGTCTCCCGGTTCGGGCCGTGTCACCGGGCCGGGAGACCGGCCGGCGGCTCCGGATGCTGCCGTTCCCGTATTGTCCCGCAGCCGGGCGCGGAAGCTCCGCATTGTTCCGCGCTCGCCCCGCATTGTCCCGCGGCCGGGCGCCCCCTGGCGCGGGCTGCCCGCGCCGCAGCGCTCCATTGTTCTGCGGAGCCGGGGCAGCTGCGGAGAGGCTGCGGGGAGGCTCCGGGGAGGCTGCGGAGCCGTTTGTTGCCATAACTCCGCCGCTCTTTCATTTCTTTCGGTCCCGATGCGGGGCGACGAATCTTCGCCCGTTCGTGAGCGGCGGGTGATTGCGACGCGCGGCTCCGGAATTCCCCGAGCCCCGAATCCGCACTGCGAGGCCCCGGGCCGCCCCGCGCCGCCCTTCCGCAGGGCCTCGGCCGCCCCCCGCCGCAGCACGGGGTGAACCCTTCGGCGCGGGGCCCGCAGCACGCGGCCGCGTCGCCTTCCCAAACAAACGCATACGTGGAGGGAAATCGATGCAGATGATGTTTAGAAGATTAAAAGAGCATTCACGCTAGCAACATAAACGCGTGGACCCAGCGTTCATTGATCTGGAACCTGAGCCGGCTTGTTTCCAAGAACATTGCTGCAGCTCGACTTTCCCAGCACCCCGCTTGCCTTCGACCCCGTCTACCCCGTCCCGCCGTTCTGGGGCTGCCCCGGGCCCGACCCGGAGGGGTAACGCCGAGCACCCAGAGCCGTTGTGCTCGGGGAGCGGCGGAAGCCGGCGGGCATTGCCTGGCTCCTATCGGGCGACGAGGTTACCCCGCACCGCTGCCTCTGCGCTCCTTGGGGCTGGGGCTCGGGTTTTGAGCCTACGTAGGTTTAAGAAAGGCGGTAAAATACCCCTGAACCCGTTTTTGCTTCGAGCTGTGTCATCCAGATGCAGCCGTGCCCGTTTTGGTTCTGGTTCCGTTGCCAACGCCGGGACTCCTGTACCGTCAGACTGTGTTTCCAATTGCTCTGGTTTGCTTTGAAACGCAGGCGCTGAAAAAAGCTGCTTGCTCTGCTCCTAGGTACTCCTAACACCGAGCCGCTCCCGGCTCCCGCTCCGTGCGGCCGAGGCGCGGGCAGCCAGCGGGAACAGCGGCTGCCCGGACAGCGGGAGCCGTCACGGCCTCGGATAGGAGAGGAGGAAGGACGGGAAACACCTTTGTAAATTACCGGCCCCTTCGGGAAATCGATTTTTTATTACCACGTGTGAATATGCAGCCTCATTATCTCGGTGTTTCCTTTCCCTTCCCTTGCTTTCTGAAGCTCCTGAGAGCAGGAGTGGAGGTAGAGTCGGCAACCCGCCCACCCTGTGCTCTTCCTGTAAGTTTTTCTCAAAATGAACCCAAATGTTCCATCCTATGAGAGGAAGCCCCTCTCCCAGGGGAGCTGGACCAGGGCTGTGATTATTTTTTAAAGGGCTCCAAAAGCCTGGAGAAGGGGTCAGCAGCAGCTGTGTCCGAGTCAGAGCAGAGCTGTGTGGTTTTCTTGAGGAGACGTTGGCACCAAGACCCTGCTCTGCAGTCCAGGAAGCACCATGTGCCTTTACTGAGTCCCGGGAGGTGAAACAGGGAGAGCATTTCTGGGGACTGCCCTGAATTTGGGCAAATCCCTCTGCTGCGGCTGTGGCTTCACTCCCCATCCTTACCCCAACATGCACCTGGTCCAGGGCTGCTGCCACCAGGGCTGCCAGAAGAAAAGGAGAAGCCTCTCCTGTCCCATACAGAGATGGTGAAACCTTTCATGTAAGTTCCACTGATCTGATCCCACCCCTACACAGAAGCTGCATCATAAAAGCCCCTCTGTAGGTTCACCCTCATGCCTGCTATGTGCTTGGTTGCATGGTACTGCAGCCAAGGTAGCTGGCGGCTTCCACCCATGATCTGGGTGAGAACCAAGGCTGGGAAGTTTGAGGAGAAGAGGGCATGGGAACGATGTGTCCCACTTCCCTCACAGCCCTACAGTGTGCCTGTGGCCCCACGGAGGCCCCTTGGTCCCCGGCCTTCTCTCTGAAGTGCCTGCCACACGGAAACGTCCCTGTGAAATCTTTGTTTGCTCTGGCCTGGGTAGGGCAGTCTCTGCATTTCTGCCAGGATAAAAAATATCAATGATCACCAGGTGAGTCAATGCATTTATCAGCACAGGGGGTTCGAAGGGCAGAGTTCAACTGTGGTTCAGGTTAATTGGATGCGGAGCCACGTCCTCATGCTTGCGTTGCCTACAAAGTGCTCAACTGTGGCATATTATCACCAAATCCGTGGTAGGTAAATACAGGAAGAATGTGATTAAAATAACTCTCATGCCATATCCTTCTGCATGTTACCAGGCTCATGCAGGCTCTGAATGCTGGGTAAGAAGCCCCTGTTGGCCAGTTCTCACTGAGCTCTGCTCATCGTGGTGCTGTCCCGATCAGCAGAGTGCTTTCTCCACTTGTTTACATCTACTTGCTGAATCACGTTATTGATGATTGCACAGTTTTGTACCGAAACACCATCGGTGATTAATTGGCTGGCCTTGCCGTGCTCACGTTCCCCTGGTTGCATGGTCGCCAGGCGGTTCTCGAACCTGTAGCAGCCGACTGGGATCCACGCGGTTAGGCGTGTCCCCGTGTCCCCCTGAGTGTCCCCGCGCATGCCTCCGTGTCCCCGTCTGTGTCCCCGTGTGCGCAGCGCCGGCAGCTCTCCGTCAGCACCACGGACAGCGGCAAGAGGGACGCGGGCCCGGGGGTTCGCCGGCGCTGTCCGTGGTGCTGAAGGCGGGCGCGCTGCCCTCCGTTCTCCACGTGAATTTCCTTCTGAATCTTGAGACTATTTTTTTGTAGCCTGTCGATATAGCTATAACTAAGACGTAATAACGCCTGTATAAATTCTGTTAAGTATACATACCGCTGTTTCTTAGCATTGAACTAAACATACAGGTACGTAAAGATTATTTGGAGCGTGCTTAGTGACTTGAAATATTAGTAGTTTCTTCAGATATAGATTAGTGGTTGTGTCTGAGCAATCTGTGCAGTAAATCGTGAAGCTGAGTGGTAAATCATATCTCTCAAGTACCAACTTTCTGAAATAACATTCCGCCCTGTCTTTTGTGTACCTCATTATTTCCGCAGACACTAAAGGTGTTCCTGGTCTGCAGACATTTGAATGCTCTTTTCGTTGAACAGGAAGTTTTTGTCAGCCTCTTGGTCAGCTGATAAAGAAAAATCTGACCACTTTCATCATTAAATACGTTTCTATCTCTTATTCACTCTACTTTTTTAGTAAGAAACATTTTTTTCTGTCAAGATGTGTTACTCTGAGATCTTCTAACCTCTGTTCTTCACTATTTTTTAAAATATTTTTTCAGCATGACTTCTTTTTTTTCCCTAATATTCTGTCTTTATTGCCATTTGAAAAACAAACAAACAACAACAAAATAAAATATAATAAAAAACAACCCAACAACCTTCAAATATTTCTCTGCATTTTAAAAATAACAATTTATTTGTGGCAAGGAGCTGTAAAGGAGAGAACATTTTTGGCCAAAGGATTATTTCCTAATAACTTCTCCTCATTTTTACCTTGTTCTTTGTAGCAGCATTTTGACTCAAACCTTGCACTTTTGCTTTTTCTGCACGGAACGTTCCTGCCATCCATCCATTGCAAGGAACTTTCTCATCCCTTGCAAAGCAACCTTTGGATTGGAACCCTAGCTCTGCAGGAGTGTGGAGCATTAATCTGACAGGGAAAGCAGGAAAAGGTCTTGTGATGCCACCAGTTTGCCCCATTCCTCAAGAATCATCAGTGATGGGGATTTTCTGGCTACCTAGGCAATCTCTCCCAGAGCTTACAGGTACAAAAATCCTTAATGACTAGCCTTAATCTCCCTTTTTGTCTTTTAAATCCTTTGCTTCTCATCTTATCCCCATTAGACAGAGCAAAAAAAGAAAAAAAAAAAGAAAAATTACTCCCTTTCTTCTGATAGCAATCTGTTTGTATTTAAGACAGCTATCATGGCTCCCATCTTCTCTACAAAAAGCCCCCACCATACTTTGGAGGTGAATATGCAAACAAAACATGATGTCTGATGTGATTGATAATACATCTTTTTTGTACCCGGTCCTATCAATCTTACAGACTTGCATAAAATGCTTTATGATTTATAGAGGACTTTTGTATGCAGAAATCACACAGGACTGACTAGTCTCACATGGGTTTGGTGATGAGATCAGCAGGACAACTCATTGATGGTAGATAGAAACTCGATAAAAAATAAGTTGGAGTGTTTTGGGGTAGTTTGCATTTGCTGAACTATAAACTCAAACTGCTCCATTGTGAGGAAGAGGGGATCAAACCACTGCTAAATGCTTCACAGAGGAATTATTAGACAAGCAAGAGAGGCTGGCAGTTTCCCAAAACACAAATTGTCTCTGGGACCAAAATATCTCTAAGTAAGCAGGGAACATATTTATGAGTAGCGGTGATTTTCCAGCAGATCTCATCTTGTAGTAATGGCCATTTAGAAACACGGGTCTGTGCCGAGGCATTAAGCTTTGGCAAGCAGCACACATCCAAAGAGGGAAAGGAGGAGCATGAGGAAGCTCCCTGGGAGCAATTCCCCTCCTCACCACGCAGCTCTGCTCTGTTTCTTTAGTGCCTACTTGCTTTTGTAACCAAAGACAGATCTGCTGCCCTCCCCATGCTGTTGTCACCCCATGGACTGCCTCCCTCTTCTGTCCTTTAAACCTCACATGACACTGGCACCGTGCAGCCCTGTTGATTTGGTGTGAGCTCCCAAAGCTTCCCCATTCCTCCTGTCACCTTAGTGCCAGGTTTTCCCTCCACCATGCCCAGACCTGCTGGTTGCTGTGTCTCCCATGTCCCTTGGCCCCATGCATGATGTTGCCTCGTGGCTCTGTGAGTCCAGGGCACACTGCTCATGGGGAGCTGTGACTTAGTGAACCTCTGGGAAGGCAGACATGTGCCTGCCAGGCCTGCTCCTGCATTTTGTATTAAGCAGTCATTTTCTGGAATGCAAGAATAACTCAGATAGTCAGGGCTGAGGGCAACTCACACCTTGCTTTCCCAGAGATGTCTGTGGAGTTTCGCTCCTTTTCTTTTGGGTTCTTCATCACTGCACCATGTTTCACAGCCATTACTAGTAAGAACTTTTATTACCTGCTTTCAGTCATGAGCCAGAATTTCTGCAAACAGACTGGTTCAGAATCACAGAGCAAGAGCTCAGATCCACCCATTCCCTCACAATAGGACCCATAGGGTTCAAACAGTAGATGTGCATCATGCCACATACCTGAGTGGAAACTATCTGAAGTAATATGAAAGAAAGAATGAAGATGAGATAGTTCAACTCTCTTTAAGATTTCAGACCCACTCACTTCCCTACACTGCAGATTCCTGGTGTTTCCTGCACAAGGTGCTTCAGCACTTCTGTTTCGTACTTGGGAAGATGCCCGAGGGCATCCTCACAGGTGGAAGTTGCTGCACCAGGCAAACCCTGGTTCCAGTGTTGTGCTCTAGCTAAAACAATGTATACACAAGTCCTCGCTGCAGAAAAGTGTTACAATTCGTTGGAAACTATTTGGGAATTCAGAAGAGAGCATCTTCAAAACAACAGGAGGCAGCGCTGGAAGGGAAGGACACGCTGAGTGTGCCTTGCTGCTAGAGCAACTGAGCAGTGCTGGGATCAACTCAATGGTGCCTCCTGCAGAGCCTGAGCATCGGTGGGGAGCAACCACCTCAGACCCCCCACCAGTGGGCTTCCATTCCTGTTCCATTTCTCCCAACCTCTTCTAGTGACCACACAGCTGCACAAAGCAGGGGTTTCTATCACTGCAGATATCCCTGGACTTTGGCAACAGCAGATCAGTTTTTTTGGCAACATAGATGCCAGATTCAGGCAATTCAGTTATCGCAAGGTTCTGCTCCTCACTCCATGCCTCAGTTTCCCCACATACGTATATCCGTGTGTAATACTCTGCAGATTGCTTTGCTGCTAATTATAGAGTTCTTGGTGAAGCACAGTGGGAAAAGCAAGCACAGAGTACTTGGTGTTTTATTGTTTTCCTTGTATCCTGCTCTGCATTTGGTGCTCTGAACACCACCAGTGTGTGTGGATGCAATGCAGCAGTGCTTGTCTTGTGTCTGCTTCATGTACTGGTAGGGGCATAAACCACGGTGGAGGGGATCTACAGAAAAGCTGGAGAGGGACTTTTTATAAGGGCATGTAGTGAGAGGACAAGGGGACAAAGGACAAGTGGCTTTAAACAGGAAGAGTGTAGATTTAGATCAGATATTATGAAGAAATTCTTTACTGTGAGCACTGACACAGTGGAACAAGTTGCCCAGGGGGACTGTGGTTGCCTCCTCCCTGGAAACACTCAAGGCCAGGCTGGATGGGGCTTTGAGCAACCTGATCTGGTGGGAGGTGTCCCTACCTATAGCAGGGGGTTGGAACTTGATGATCTGAAAAGTCTCTTCCAGGCTAAATTATTTGATGATTCTGTGAGAAAAGGATGGGGCCTTTGGGGCTATCCTCCTGCACTTGGCCCTGGTGAGGCCACACCTTGAGTTCTGTCTTCAGATTTGGGCCCCTCACTGCAATAAAGATATTGAGGCCCTGGAGCGTGTCCAGTCTGGATTGTTCAGTCTGGAGAAGAGGGGGCTCAGGGGAGACCTCATCACTCTACAACTCCCTGAAAGGTTGTAGCAAGGTGGGAGTCAGCCTCTTCTCCGAAGTGACAGTGATTGGATGAGAGGTGATGACCTTAAGTTGCACCAGGGGAGGTTCAAGTCGGATATTACAAACAATTAAAAAGAGAAGAGCTGCACTGGCATGGGCTACCCAGGGAGATGGCGCAGTCACCATCCCTGGCAATGTTCCGGAACCGTGGAAATGTGGCACCTGGAGACATGGTCAGTGGGCATGGTGGGGATGGGCTGGGGTTGGACTTGTCTTAAAGGTCTTTTCCAATCTTAATGGTTCTGTGATTCCATGATTCTATGATTCTGTGATTCAAGCCCTTGCTCTGCCAGAGCCCATGGACCACACCAGGGGATGGCTTTTGTTCTATGGGTGTCCCATGGAATCCAGAGCTGGATATCTTGGAATTTAGCAGAATGCTTGTACTCCTGCTGGGAAGGCAAGAAACTGTGGGATCAGGGAAGATCCCAAAGGTTCTAGTGTTGAGATGAAGCCACAGCCTGGGCTGGGTCAGTGTCTCATGAGGCATGGGAGCGTGTAAATTCCTGGCTTGAGGGGGGCTCACAGTCATCTCTGAAGCGGCAGCCAACCATAGGGTGAGTTGACTCCAAAGCAACCCATGAAGATTTATGTCCATAGAAGACTTGGAATCCCTGTGCCCCAGCACAGGCAGCCTGGGGCTGCTTGGCTGCAGTTCACAGCCACCTGCTGACACACGGTGCATTTAAAGTGTGCTGCATGCTTGCTGAGCTCCACTCATTCTTGCCCCAGAGTGCAATAAATTGGTCTATCCCATCTATTATTTATTATTCTGTATTAATGATGGAAGTATATTACAATAGTACTTAGAGGCCTTTGTCAGAGATCCCACGCTGAGACTGGTGTTGCAGTGTTGCACAGAGGAAACAGTCCCTGCCCCGTGGGATTTACCTAGCCCTATTTCAGCTATCCAGCAGATCTGAAGGAGGTTTGGCACAAATAGTTTGAGACCTGCTATATGCCAGAAAGGAATATAGAAGAACAAAGTCTCCAAATCCATCCGTTCTTTCTTCCCAAATAGCTGAAAAGTGCAAGTCTTAGATTAGGAAGGTGTTCATCCTGTGGCAGAGCTAAGAGAGAAGGATTAGGGTGAGAACCAGAAAAACAATCCCAGCAGGATGTGGAGGATGGCTGTGGAGCTGTTCTCAAGGCACTGCAGGAACCCCTGCATCTGTGCCAGATGAGCACCTTGCCCTTTCAGGAAGCTCTTTGGTGAGCAGAAAGCGGCTGCTGTCCTCTGGAAGATCAGGATTAGCAATTTGTGTTGTGCTGCTCGTTTGTGTGCATCGCCTGGATGAGTGCCTTCAGAGGGTGCTCATGGAGATGAAAGAGATCAGGCAAGTTTAGCACGTGCATGTGGCAGATGGGAAGGAGCAGATAAAGGAGTGCTGGCTGCACACTCTCACAATGTGATTATTTGCATCTTCATTCAAATTGTTTCTTGTTACATAATGATTTTGTACACAGTGGAGTACTTAACCTAATTTGTATTGATCTCAATTGCTTTCATTTGTGCATACTTAATTCAGAGAGGTAATCAAATTGATTTTTGAGGCCTAGTTTTTAAGAGATTGTAGTAACGCAGATACAGAAGGGGTTGCTTTAAGTGAATCATATTGAAAGAAAACATTTCAAACCTTTTGAAAACGTTTTGATGGTCATTTCATTGTGTTCAGCTTAACTAGCATAATTAAATTTCCTTCACATTGAATTCTCTCTGAAATCAAATTGAGAAACATTTTTTAGTTCCACCATACAGATAACTTGGTTTGGTTGACTTGGTGCTACACCCGTCTGAAACAGCATATGGGAGATCAATATCCATGGCTTGTCTTTGCAGGCAGTAGAGAGAAATGACTTGCTGTGGATTCAGAGAATATTGCTCTCTGCTTGGATCCTTCTTAACAGTTGATTATTGGTTTTGCAGCTCTTGTGTCACTGTTGCAGTTACAATGATGTTAAAACATCATAAAGATGGGGGATATCTGAGGGTGTGGGTTACCTTCAGAAACTGCAAGGTACCAGATTTAGAAGTGTTGAAGATGAAGCATGTCTCTTTTCAGTGGTCATAGGCCATAAAATGCAGCCCTGAAAAAATCTCAGATGCCTGCATTGTCCTCCAGCATCACACCTCCTTGCCTGCTTGTTTTATAGGATGAGAGGTAATTGCCCTAAGTTGTGCCAGAGGAGGGTCAGGTTGAATGTTAGGTACAATTTCTTCTCCCAGGAGCGGTGCTGCAGTGGCACAGCTGACCATGGAAATGGCAAGGTCACTGTCCCTGGGGGGGACATAGTTCCAGAACTATGGGGTTGTGGCATTTGGGGACAAGGTCGGTGGGATGAGTTGGGGTTGGGCTTGAGGATCTTGGAGGTCTTTTCCAACCTTAATCATTCTGTGATTCTAAAACCAGAGATCCCTGAGGACGTGGTCAGGTTTTCGTTGGGATTTTGTCTGGGGCAGGACTTGCAGTACACATTCCATGGGACACAAAATCCCCAGGTATTTCCCTGCCCTGCTTCCCGTGTCCCCAGGAAGGCAAAGCCCCAGATTTGAAGCCCCAGGAGGATCCACCCCTTGCTGCCTACTCTCAGCCACAGCTCTCGGATGGAGGGGATGCACACATAAATCTCACTTTTCTGGCAGCTTTACTCAGCAGTGGTAATGGCACTGGAGAAGCCGCTGCCATTTGCTAGCAGTTGCTATATATTCATTTTTAATGACTGGAGTTAAATTTCACAATACTTCAGTCTTTATAAACTGAAGTTTTTAAAAAAATGCTTCTCAACTGCAGTGCTTCCAAGTATTTGCCAGGATTTATTGCTATTCGTAATGCACAGGCTGGCTGGGCTCCTCTCTTCTGAGGGCAAAAATGGAAAATAAGAGTTATTGTTGCAGAACATAGGAATATTTTTGCAGGGGAACTATCAGTAGAATCAGAGTAACAGTACTCAGGAAAAAAAATGAGCTTAATCCAGAAGCTGCGCTGCTCCCAAGGAGCACAAAACACAGTCAGAAATCAAAGTGAAAAATCCCTGCTTGTTTTCAAGCAGATGGGTTTGAGTGTTCTGCCTTCCTGCTATGGTCAGTTGGCATTTCTCTGCTTGTGTGGGTCTGCAGTCTCTCGCTCATGAGGCTGTTTGCACAGGGAACCGTCAGTGCCTTCTGGCGATGGCTTTGGCCTTTGGAGTGCTCAGAACTGGTGCTGTGGGCTTGGGGCTCCCAGGCAAGGCTGTGGGCAGGAGCATCACTATTGGGCCATAGCAAAACTAGAAGGAGACTACTGCTGAATTTTGCAATTTCCTCTATCAAGCATGATTGGTTGTCGTAGTGGATTTTTTTTTCATTTATATTTGCCTGAATGGTAAGTTATATCCCAGTTTCTGGGCCAATGGAGGTGTGGCAATAACCAGCAGTGATGCTCCTGTGAATCCTTCTGCTGTGTGTAGCCACGGAACAGCTATCAGAGTGCAAGCTGTGCCTGTGGGCTTTTGATGTGTGAGCCTCACAGCACCGTTCTGCTCTTCTACTGTGCAAATGACCTCTGAAAGCCAAGGGGTTACTGTGAAAAATCATGCAGCAAAGAATTCCAAACAGGCTATAGAAGTTCTTGCTGTTGGTTCATCATCATCACAAACGTTTCTGCCTGTGAGCTCAGGTCCTGGGGTATTATTGTAAAAGGAGTGCCAGCCAATTGAAACAAGCTTGTTGCTTCTCTGGCTAGTAAGCAGAACATTCATCTTGTGTTACACATCAAGTGCAGAATGCATCTCCAAAGTAAATCCCAAGATCCACGTACTGTAAAGAAAAGAAAAATGAAGAAGCTTAAATACAAAATATGTAGCATATTGTGTTCTGTTCAGAATTCAGGAGAGGAATTGGGCATCTCAGCAGAGAAACAGGACAGCCCAGCAGGCTGGGAGCAGAAGGACAGAGGTGGGTGACATTACCGCTGTGGCTGCTAACAAAGAGCTGTGGCTCACTGCTCTGCTCTCCTTATCTCGGGGACCTAGCAAAATATTATGGCACATGCTTGATCTCAGGCTTGCAAACACCCTGATCAAAAGCCAGTGAGATATCCTGTGTATTTAAAGTAGAACATATAAAAATTTGTCTTCAGGGATTCTTACTTAGCACTCAGACCTGTGGGACCTCATGCACATCCAGTTATCTCCCGGTGCCTCCCCTGCCTACACACCCAGCACATTGCTTTGGGTGCTCAATTTTTGGGTTTCTAAGCAATGCCCCATTATGTGAGTGCACCCACCTCTGTTCTGAAGCAGCGTTTTTTTAACACTCCCTTGGTTTCACTGCAGGGCAATACTTCACTGTTTGAGGATGGAGTGTCCCTCTGTGCAGTCCAGTGCAGCTGTGGGATCTTGTTGTGCCTCTGTTAATGCCTTTGGAATCAGGAGATTTTCCTCTAAGTAAAAATTACATAAGGCAGTAACGAGTCTGTTTCAGAGCTCTTCTGATGTTTCTGTATAAAGCGTTGTTAGCCTCATGTGCACAAAAGGGATGAGTCTCCTTTTTTCACAGCTACGGCTTTCAATTATTGTTAATTGTCTATATTCTTCCATGGAATATATTCAGTATTAACTATAGTTAATAAATCAAGTTGTTCTTAGAATCAAAATGGCTACTTCCCTTCCTTCCATGATTAAAATGTTTCTCTTTCTGCAGGCAGGTTTCCTGGCTAATAACTTTATTTTATTAAAGTGCTCACTCCGTTTTTCTCTTCTGATAAATGCATGTCAAGGAAAAACATTTGCCTTCATGGTTCCTTTTCAAGAGCAAACTTAACAGTTCAAGGAAAGTATTTACGGAATGCATTGAAAAGCATATCTCTTTGCATTATTTATTATGAGATACCAATAACTGTAATATGCAGAGTATCTCTGGACATAAATTAGTGATGTTAGGATCCTCTTCGTGTCCTGGAACCGATTAGGGTTTGAAGCACAAGGGTGGGCACTAACCACCTCCCTGCACACGGGGCTCCAGACAAAGGCTTGGTGAAACGAGCATGGAGGCATGCATCCGTCCCAGCTACAGGCTGCTTTTTCAGCTCAATAAAACATTATCTGTGTTATTTGGGAGCTCGGTGATACAGAGGAACAAAGGGGAAGGAGAAACAGAAGACATGGTGGGGATGGGTTGGGGATGGACTTGATGATCTTAGGAGGTGTTTTTCCACCTTAATGTGATTCTCTGGTTCTGTGGTCAGCATAGCCTGTAAGTGTCCAGTGCAGCCAGGCTCACTGCAGTGCCATGCCCAGGCACACGGCAATGGGTGCAGTCCTTACTTCAGGAAGTTGCAGACATTTTTGGAGTCTGAACATTACTCTTCTCGTGTCACACATTGGAGCTGCAAATTTACTTAATGTGGCTGCTTTAAAGTCTGTCCACTTCCCAACTGATTCTCCTAATTGTGTCCCAGCACATTACCTAATCATGTCAACATATGGATTTTTTTTTATCTTGCTGCTTTGCGTAGACAGCCTTATCAGTCTATTTTTAAACCTGGATGTGCCGTGGCAGTGGTATTGGGTTCAGCACTTGATGTTCTCCCTGTGCTAATAAATACGGATCAGCTATTAATACGGATTTTTCTGAGACCCATTAGCATCATTTGGCACAGTGAGTGCCTGTCTGTCGGACAAGCGATGGTGTGGGTGCTCTGGCTGGCTGCAGCCTTTGTTCGGAGATAGGCATCCCAAGACAGGCATCTGGGAATGGGCACCCTGGAATGGGTACCCCAGGATGGGCACCTAGGGAAGGGGAACAAAGGAACGAGCAAGCCAGGACAGCACATGGGAATGGGCATCCCAAAATGGGGACCCTCAGATGGGCACCTCGGGACAAGCACCTCAGGGTTGCACAGCTGGGGACCACCAGAAGGGGACTGTGGACAGGGAGAGACAGGGAACAAGTGCACAGGGATGTGGGCAAGGCTGGGGCTGAAGCCTTAAGAAGGTGGGGAAACAGAACACGGTGTTACTAAGCAAGGTGTGACTGCATGTGGTCAGGTATGTAGTGCTGGTTTCAGCAATGCTTCCAAGCTCCGTGAAAAAATAATTGCTATTTAAGGCTCCACTGTTCAGCAGCAATGAAATAGGGTGCGTGATTGTACTGGCTGTGGTCCCACTGTGGCAGTGTGTGATGCCCAGGAGAGGGCAGGCCCCCTAGGAGTTGGGTGGTTCCTGCTCCTGCACGGACCTCAGGTTCTACCTTTGGCGTTATGCCTGTGGTCATTTTTTGTAAGCAGGCATTGAAATGTCAAAGCCAAGAAAGAACTGACAGTCCCAAAGTGTGGACAAAATATTCATTCCGAGTGCACTGACATCAGCTTCCAGTTGTACTCTCTGCATGTGGGTGTGTAGTAGCAATTACCCCAGTGGTATGCACTGTGGAATGGTGGCTGTGCAGGTTCCTTAAGGAATAGCAGCTGGGAGTTGTTCCGTGCTGTGGCACAAGGGAAGTACTGCAGAGCTGATCCTTCCCTTTGTGTGGTGCAGGAGGGCTGCAAGGCGCGCTCGGCTCCCTCGGTGTGGGTCAGGGCTGCTCTGGTGGGTGCACGCTGACCTTCTCTTTCTCTCTGTCTCTCACCTCTTCCTTCCCCAAGCATGCAAACGTAAAGAGCAGGAACCGAACAAAGAGAGAAACAACTCCCAGAAGAAATCCCGGCTGGTTTTCACTGACCTCCAGCGCCGAACGCTTTTTGCCATCTTCAAAGAGAACAAGCGCCCGTCCAAAGAAATGCAGATCACCATCTCCCAGCAGCTGGGCCTGGAGCTCACCACCGTCAGCAACTTCTTCATGAACGCCCGGCGGCGCAGCCTGGAGAAGTGGCAGGATGACCTGAGCACTGGGGGCTCCTCCTCAGCCCCCAGCACCTGTACCAAAGCATGACCGCGCAAGCCGCCAAGCGGCGCGAGCGCGGTGGGGCCCTTCACTGGTGACTTGAAAGCACAATCCTCCTGGATCGTCCTGGCCTGGCTGCAAGGAGAGGACACCGTACGGCTTTTAGTCAGTTGAGAAGGCGCAAGCGAAGAAGTAACCTCTTTTTCTGTAACACTACGCTCAGGACAGGCGAAGCAGGTCTGAAGGAAGAGCCGTTGGTGAGGCGAGTTCCGCGCCGGAACGGAGCACAAGGCTGACACCGAGATGCCAAGGAGGCCGAGAACCTGTTTTCGAATCTCAGGCATGGTTTTGTTGAGTGTTCTAGGGGAACAAAAGATCAACTCTATGTTTTTCTTTCTTTCTTTTTTTTTTCAAATTTACTTTTTATTTCTTTTGTTCAATCAGTGAGTATAGCTTGATCTTGGACCAGAAAAAATCAGTTCACTTGAGCTCAAAGTGTCAAGCACAAAGACAATAGCTATAGAAATAGGTATGATTCTGGACTCACTACAGCTGTTATTTTGAGAGGCATTCTAATTTACAAAGTTGATAGTGAAAAAGTACATGACTACACAAGTCTCAAGCACAGTTTGCAGTTTGTCACAAATTCTGTGTTTGTACATGACGCAGATGCACACTCAGGAGGTCAATTTAACTGCTACACTACATGCAAACACAAATTTTTGAAAGATCTAGGTTTTTTTAGGTCATTAAGAAGTCCTTTTCAGTTACCAGGGATCTATTTTCTCCTCTGTAGTCTCACCGTTACTGAAACATATTTAGCGCTTGACTTTTTTTGTTCTTTTTTCTTTCTTGGTTTTTTTTTTTTTTTTTTTTCAAAATCCTTATTGGAATTTTATGGTACTTTCAAGCAGGAAGAAAAAAACAAAACAAAACAAACCCACAAACAAGCCCTTCAGATGTCATTGACCATTTTAGATGTGCCACGTCCAACTTAAAAATACCATCAAAACCCATCACACTTTAAGTTCTTTTTGTCCACCATTTCATCAAACCTGATGAGAATGCAGCACACCAAAGAGACAGGATTTCTGCAAGCCAAAGATATTTGTAACTCGCCTTTTTCTTTTTGCCATCGTTAGCGTGGTTGTTGTTTTTGAGATCAGAAAGCCTCACAAACACCGAACAGTTTGTAAATCTCTCACGGTCATTTGCTGCACCAGAAAGCAAACGCTGACCAAAACATGTGCGCAAAGTCCCGAGCGGCGCGGCCACTCCGTGTGCGTCCTTACCAGTGAATGGCCCCTGTGAAAGCAAGCCAAACGCTGTAATGCTTCGTTAGAGACACTTGAGACTTTTTTTATGTACTACTTAATCGAAACCAAAGAAACGTTTTCTGCACCTACTTCTTCTGCAACAAACTGTTCCATTTAATGAATAAAAGGAGAAAAAAAAAAAAAAAAAAAAGCCAAACCCAAACTAACCAAGGAAGCACGTCAGGAAGCAAACAAGTGACACACTGTGTTTTGACAGACATGTGGGACATTTTAGGAAGCAGATTTCAAAGAAAGGGTTGACAAGAACAAAAACAAAGTAAAGCCGGTATGATTGCTGCTTCATTTGACAACTCAGTCATCTTAAAGTTGAAGATTGTCTTTAATTTGTGCCTATGCAGTTTTTTTTCAAAAGAACAAGGAACAGGGCAACCAAAACCTCAACAGCTACAATACCAAAGATGAGGATTCTCACAACTGTTATTTCAGTTCATTATCTCTTCTTGCACGACTAAGATGTGTATAGCACCATTGATCTGTGGAAAGGTAATCAATTCTGTTTCTTTGAGCAGCAAAATGGGTGAGTTCATTTATGTTTTTCCTGTGTCTACCCCACGTGGAATCTCTCTGGGAGTTGCACGGACTCCAAGTGTAAGATGTTGGGATACTAAACTGGGATGTATGAACAATGTTTTGGTTGGATATTGCTTGTTCTATCAGGTCTCTTGTATGTTTAGATCTTCTGTATGTGAAACCAGTTGAATAGCCTATGCCTCCTTTCTCATACCCAGGGATAAAACTTGCAATGTATGTACCAAATTATTTACTTCTAAGTACTGAGCAGTGTTACAGCCCAGCTCATTATGATCAGAATCTACTCTGATTTGTAATTGAGGTTTCAGCAGTTCACATGGCAATTTGGTAATTTGTCCAGATGTGTTCTGTTCCTTGGTCAAAGTCACAGTGATCCAAATCATGACATGCAGACCTAGATCCAAATTTGGATGCAGAGCGATGGCCCATGTGTCATTCTGCTCCATCCCAACATTTAAATGAAACCTTGCTAACTTCTGTGGAAAACTGCAACAATTTATATTGAAATAAAATAAAATAAAAAATTTAAAAGCCTTGTCTGCCCAGGACAGGAGGGTTTTCTGAAAAGTAAATTCAGGATATTCACAGCAACCAAGCTGACAACACGTCCTAGCTCTGGAAATCAAAACTTCTCCAAAACTGGATTTCCCATTCTGATCAAACATGGTTACAAACTGATCCAAGGAGCCTCTTAATTAGCCATGCTGTGAAGCTGAAGCAAACAATTCAGGTCTGGGTGCTGTGCACTGATGCTGCTGGGTGCTGAGATGCTTGTATTCCGCATTCACCTTTGCTCACATCTAAGGGGCTCCATGCATACCAGCCTCTACATGCACATTCTGAGTGTGGCATTGACCTCAAGGGAAATTTCTCTTTCTGGAAGTGTTCTAGTGCATTTCATAGCAGTGCTATGCAGTGCTGTTTCTGAGGTTACTTTTCTCATTCCATCCCATAATGCCTTTGTAACTACACAAAGAGTGGATGCAACATTGGTAGAAAACCAGAACACCATTTTCTACCTTCCTTTACCTCACTGCAATCACAAGGCAGAAAAGTGTGTTTCCAACCAGAGAGGAGCATATCAGTAGCAGTTGGTGTCCCTACCATGAACAAAAAAACCTGCTGGTCACCTCCAGTGAGGGGCATGCACAGGCTGAGAGTGCATCCCATACACTGCAAAGGCAAAAAGGAGCATACCTCTTGGAGTTTATGAGCAAAAACCTTTTTATGTCTGTTCAGAGTTCATCCAACAGCTTTGATAAAGTGCAGATCAAATAGCACTTATAAAATAGTGTGTCTTCAATGAAATAATTAATTTTACCCAAATTGTGGAAGTCCTTGTTATGCAATTCAATGGCTTAAATTCTTGCCTTGATCTTTCAAATGTTGATACTGGAAACAACATAGGTAAACTGATGGAGTGGCACTGAGGACGAAATCATTGTCCATTCAAGAGTATTTGGTTAGCAGAACATGTGAGCCTTCTCTGTGCTGGTGATTGAAAGTGTAACAGTGCCCATTTTTCCCTCAGACTTGTCAAAATTCACTTCCATCTGAAAATACTGCTGCATTTTTTATCCCTGCTTCTTTCATGGTCCTATGTTACGTCTTCCATTTCACCCTCAACTACTGCAGGCTTCTATGTAGCAGCTGACTCAGAATAGGAGTGTCGATAGCATATACTGTGGGTAGATATATTTGTATGTACACACATGAACAAAATATAGAGTATATATTTACTCTATATATGTATACACTGCTATGTATACCGTAATATACGCTATATTCTGTTCATACTAAAAAACCTCAAATAGATATGTTATGTTTATATACCAGATATTTATAGGTCTGTATAGCTGTGTAATGTAACTTGTTCCTTTTATGTATTCTAATATGAGAGACTTCTATCTATGGACAGTATCCCAGCATCCTCCTTGTCGTGCGCTTGGAGTTACGATCATGGGCACATCCAAGATGAATTCAACTTTCAAGAAACCTTGGATATTGTTAAATCACCTGTGAAGGAACAAAGAATGTGCTTGATTACGTCGGTTGAATAGCTTTATTTCGGATCTCTCTTAACGAAAGCTAAATCCAAAGACCTGTGAAGAATTCAACCAGCAAACTACTCTCAATCCTGCATAAGGGAATAAGGTCCGCCTCTTCCAAAACAAGACATGGTATTGACATGGTATTGGAAAGAGTGTGCTAGCTTTGGAAAACAAAACAAAACAATGCTTTTCTTGCTTGTCATGATACCTGTGGATTTTTAAGACATGGGGAAAGCTTATACTTGGCCTCCTTTGAAGTTATTAAGGGGATTTTTTTTTTCTTTTTCTTTAAATGGAAAGCTTAAGATGGTTTTATTTTTTCCTGACAGTTGTAGCTTTTAAGCTAATGTATTATCTATCAATGTTGTAATTTAATTAATTAAGTCTTAGAGTAGGTAGAAATATCTGTTCAGTCCAAATCCTACCTATTTTCAGTTTATCTTTAAAGTTCAGTGGGAGTTTTGCCTGAAAACAGGATCAGGGTCAGGTGTTAGCTGTTTGTGAGTACTTAATTCAGTGATTTGTGAATTTGGGTTGATTTTCCTTATTTATTCATTTTACTGTTGTAGTGCATCGGAGATGCCAGCCTGTGTTAGTAGATACGCTTAAAAGTTAGCTTAGCTTCTTTAAGCAGCCAAGTTCTGTTACAGGCAGGAGGAAAATTACGAGTTACATAAAACATGAGCCTAATTTTAGATTCTTCCTTTAATTGATTTTAATAGTCAAATATAAAAATTTAAATTATTTAAGTTAATCTCTTCTCATCTGATTAGAAAGTGTGATGTACCTTTATTATGGCACACAAAGTCTTCATAATATAATTTATTTATTTAACTTATTCATCATCATCCCAGGATGCCCTTGTAGAGTTTTGTTTTTTGGGTTTTTTTTTTCTTTCTTTTTTTTTTTTTAATTACTTTTAAAGCACTACAGATAATTTCCTGTCCAAAAACAGAGCAAATTTTGAGGACAAGCAATGAATATTCAACCTAAAACCGTGCATTCAGAAACAACAGGAAAAAGAGACACTGAGATACTTTGCCTGAACTTTGTGGCTTCTTTAAACTTAAGCTGGGGGAAAAATAATACATGCCAAGCAAAAAGAGAGAAACCCTTAACCTAGCTGCTTCCAAGAATGAACTTCTGTGTGTGTAAAAAAGAGAAAAAAGAAAAAAAAAGGAAAAAAAGAAAAAAAGAAAAAACCTTTCTATTTCTAGTGAGAACCAAAGAGGCTACCTCACTGACTTTTTCCATTTGTAATTTTAATCGTGTTGATGATACCAAAGATACCAAAGATTTCTTTCTCTGTGCGGTCTGCATTTTGCTTGTGCTCTTTTATAGTTTTAACTTTTTCTCTCCTACTTACAGTAATGTACAGCTGCAACTTAGATACCCCAAAGAAATACTTCTGGTGGAAGCTGCTAATTCTGAAGACAGCATTTTCTTTGTTTTCCTTATGCCCTTCTGACAGGCAAAAAAGTCCAAGACCATCACCCCCTGCACCCCACCAGAGCCCAGTGGCTGGAGCACTTGTGTTGAGCCAGGGGTGGGTCTGGGTGGCATTTCCAGCCCAGCCCTTGGTGAAAGGCTGCAGGCTGCTGCGTGGATAAAGGGGTGGGATTCCTCTACTGAGTTCCAGACAGAGAAAATAAGCATCAAGTCCCGTGCTCCAACAAAGCCTGGGCACAGGGAAGAAAAGGTCTTGTCAGTCTTTGACAGTCTGTAGTTTTCAGCAGCAGGCAAGGGGCACAATGAGGGAAAGGGTTCATGCAGCTGTGGTGGGGCAGAGCCCATCACCCTGTGTCACCCCATGTCACCCTGTGTCACCTTGTGTCACCCCATGTATCCCCATGTCAGCCCCTGTCCCCTCATATCACACCATATTGGGATCTATCATGGAGATGGAGGGTGAACCTCGTGAGCCCTCTTTTCTTGACATGTTTCTTGTGTGTCCATACTCCCTCTTGAGAGCTGACTGAGTTAACCAAGCTTGTAAAGAAATGCTTAAATTCTTTTAAAGTCATTAAGTATTTGCTGAAGTCTTTTGCTGGATCAGGTTGTACAAGGAGTGTGGTATCACCCCACTTTATGCCTTGCATCCGCTCTTCTAGCGAGCATTGTGTATGTCCTTCACTCGACCTGGAACACATTTTTGCCACGCTTAAACCATTGTTTTTTACATAATGCAGTGTGGCTCTTTGCCAGACTGAACCAGTATTTCAAAGAAACTAACACATAAATGCAGCATAAATGAAAATCCCATTTTCAACAGGACAAATTGATTTCTCCACTTTTCAAGAAGCTATCAAGACGATATGTCTCCGTTCACCACATGGTGCCCTCATGTCACCCCGTGTCACCCCACATCACCCCATGTCATCCTGTGTCACTCTGCCTGGCCACTGGGGGAATGACGCCTGCCAGGTATGGACCACTCTGATTCCACTCCAGGGCAGCTGCACCCCAGGCTCAGCATTGGGCTTTTAGGTCCCTGCAGGCAAGGGACGTGGCAGCGGCTGCTCAATCCTGATATTTCTTTGTTGTTGTTACAATTTCCATATGAAAATCAAGTAATTATTTTTCTCAAGTCAGCCACGAAACAAGTCTCATGAAGCTCTATCCGTATCCTGTTCCTAGATGATTACTTACAATTGGCTGCTTGAGGAATGAATGTTGCCCATTCCTTTTTGTTCCTTGTATCCTGTTCATGGGGTTGCAAGCAGCGCCCTGGGGAGCCAGGCCCACCTCATGCAGCCCCCGCCACTTCCTGCTGCTAGCAGTGCCCACATCCCACTGAGAGCCAGAGGAAGGGCTGCAGATGGGGTGGGGAGTGGAACCCCTTGCCCAGCTCTCAGACTGGGCCCTGCTCTGAGGTGCGAGCATGCCACATTAGGCTGCAGTGGGCGGCACTAGGCTGCACTAGACCGCACTAGGCCATGCTAGGCCACAGTAGGCTGCAGTAGGCCACACTAGGTTACACCAGGCTGCACTAGGCTGCAGTGGGTTGCAGTAGGCCACACTAGGCCGTTCTAGGCCGCAGGGGATCTGGCCTCCCACTGTGGATCCACAGCAACAAGGTGCCAATGGCTCAACACAAGCTCCACTTTCATTAAATGTTGACTTTTATTTTGTATTTCAAGACCTTCAAGTCTATGGGAAAATAGAGGGACTTGTCAAGTGTGCTTTTTATATCTCTGTGTATTCCTTCAGTAGAAAGTTATAACAGTTCTCAGGATGCCTTCCCAGCGCAGAGGAGCCACTGGTCCCGTGTGAGGTGACCCCTCCACGCAGTGCCCTCTTGCCATGCCCTGTACAGAAGGGTTGGGGATCGGATGGACATAGAAGATGCTCAGAGTTGGCAGGTTCCTCTTAACAGTAACTGCTTTTCTTACCAGACACATGCTTTACTTGGAAAGTGTAACATTACCACGGGACGAGTGCCTTGCTTGAACCAAAGCAACGATTTTGCCAGTCTAGACCTCTCTGTGCTTTTTTTTTTTATTCTTCCTGTGAATACCTCAGCTTCAACTGGGCCGCCATATTGTACCTGGTGGGCTTATTGTACTGTGGTGCTTTGCAATGCAACTCTGCAAAGAACAACTTGTGATAATACCAAAGGCTCTCCTCTCCTCTCCTCTCCTCTCCTCTCCTCTCCTCTCCT